>NW_022990370.1:0-228168 GCF_902827175.1 Gymnodraco acuticeps
CCATAACACGAAAGCACATGGCTACTTACATGCAGAATTATGTCATTTTGCATGCTAAGTAGCCATGTGCTTTCTGGGGCTCCATCTTATTAGTAAACCGATTTATCTGGTAAAAGTTCCTTCAAATAAGAGTCCCGATCTTATTACTATCAAAATAAAAGTGCAAAACGAAACTTTACCATAGGAAAATATTGGCATACAAATATAATCACTTCTCTAAAAGGTAACTCATTTTAAATATAGTTATTTATATATAATAATAATAATATTAATATTAGTAATAAGCTTTATATTTGTATAGCACTTATTACAAGAATTGTAGCCAACTCGCTTCACAGCAGTTCAATAGACAGATTAGTATAACATGACAATGTAAGGAGCAGCTATACATTTCAACACATATATCCACGAAGATTAATACATGAAGACTTTGACTCGGACTCGACTCGTACACTCCTTGGGTGACTCGGACTTGGACTCAGACTCTTCTTAGGTGACTCGGACTTGGACTTGGACTCGAACACAGGTAATGATGACTCGGACTCGACTCGGACACTCCTTGGGTGACTCGGACTTGGACTCGACTACGACTCTCCCTTGGTGACTCGGACTCGAAGAGTGGTAACTTGAGAGTGACTTGGACTCGTGAATTGGTGACTTGACTACAACACTGGTATATGATATGATATGTCAATAAACCTTTGAAAATCTTGAAATGTTGAAAGGGATGCGCAAAATAGCCATTATATACCGTCTTTAATTAACTATTAGAGAATAACGAGTAATGAATATGCTTTATAGGGAGCTGCAGATACATTTTTTGTCTTCTCAAGCACCAACAATCAAATATCTCGCCTGATTGTTGGCACTTGACAATCACCTTCACCTAATTTTACTCAAGTGTAACTAAAGTCGGATTTAAGGGTTGTTTATATTTCACATCATTAATCCAAATCTGTAAAGTAACTAAAATAAATGTAGTGGAGTAAAAATCAATCAATCAATCAATCAATGTTTATTTATATAGCCCAATATCACAAATGTTACATTTGTCTCAGTGGTCTTCACAGTGTGTACAGAATATCAGTATGACAATACGACACCCTCTGTCCTAGGGTGAAATACCAGGTTAACCTTAAAGAAAGCCCTCAGGATTATAAAAGACCCCCATCACCCCAGCCACAAACTGTTCTGTCTGCTGCCGTCTGGCAGGTGGTACCGCAGCATCTGGACTAAAACCACCAGACTCAGGGACAGTTTCATCTCATGCACTATTTCACTATTTTTCTTTTTGGATTTACTTGCACTATTTTTTCTGTGTATCTATTGTATTGTGTTGCACTGTTGGAGGAGACTGTGACCCAGTGGCGGATTTAGGATTGTAGGAGATCAGGGGCTTAGCCCAGGAGTTGTTGGGTTGGGGGGGGGGAGGGGTGGTAGTGCAGGGATACAGTGCTATTTTTTATAAGTGGGGGGTGGACCGAACATCCTTTAGGGGGGTCGTTGCCTCCTCTCGGGGGGTCCGGGGGCATGTTCCCCCGGGAAGATTTTTTTTAAAATATTGAAGTTGAAAGCATCAATCTGGTGCACTTTGAGAGCAATATTAACCCTACCTTAATAACACCTTAAAGCGGACAAAAGGCACTGGAGAACACTCATTAACACCCTTTAATGAAGCAAACTAATGCCTTAACTCACTCAAATAGTCGTTTACTTATTAAGGTGAAACGAATGTGCGTAGAGTTTTAAAGGATGCGGATAGTCTCACCTTGATTCTGGCGCATTGCTTATCGTTTTATAGATCTATTCTCATCCACCATCTTTGTTTGTGACGTAAAGAGTGTAAGAGTCACGTTTCTGAATCGGACACTCTGAGTGGATGCAGTCACAGCCAATCAGAGTCTGATTCAGAGGGTTGCCTGTCAGTTATGTTGTTATGTGTACTGAAACGAGAGCCGGTATAATTCCACGCGCGAAAACAAAATACAAATTGGAATACGTTATTTTAGTGTCTTAAAAGTAGACTGAGGTATGAAGGGTTAACGTTACATCTTAGGATAATTTTTAGTCATGTTCTGTATACATACTAACATAAGGGTATACTTAGTGTCAGGGCCGGCCCTAGACATTTTGGTGCCCTAGGCGAGATTATGATTTGGTGCCCCCCCCCCCTCCAAGCAATACACAATAGAATATATAAAGAATAAATGAAAAATCTCTACAAAAGACCAATACACTACAAAAACAGAAACTTATTGACATAGGTACTATACATAAAGGTTTCAAATGTATTCATTATTGTATGAACATGTTTTAAATGGGGGGTGGATGTCACATCTAGGGGGGCCCGGGTTTTTTTTTTAACATTTTATAGTAAAATGCTTCAATCTGGTGCACTTTGTGTCATAGTCTGCTCCATCATTCACCAGTAGTTTTCCATTCACCTGTCTCACCTGTTTTCCACACCCACTCATTAGCTCACTCTCCTTCTCTTCTGCACCCATTAGCTTCTGCCAGTATTTAAACCCGCACCTTACACACACTCTTTGCCAGATTGTACTTTGCCTCATGCTTGTCTTTCCCGCGTTTGAAACTAGATTGCCTACCCGGTTCCGACCCTGCCTGTCCTCGATCTGCCTGCTCTGCCTGTTCCCTGATCCTGCCTGTCCCTCGACTATCCTGTCTGGCCTGTTATCCGACCCTGCCTGTATCCCCGCTGACCGCCTCGCTTACTCCCTGACTCTCTGCCTGTCCCTGACTCACCTTCTGCCCGCTGTCCTCCGGTGCGTTAAACTGCTCGGTTGGAATTCCTCAGATCCAGTGGAATCTCCAATAAAGTGTATTACCAATTCTCCTTGGTTTCTCGAGTGCTGCATTTGGGTTCTCCTTAAGATTGTGACAGAACAATCTGGCCAGAACATGGACCCAGCGCACTCCTCTGCACCTAGAGACCGTTTCGTGAGAGTTGAGGACGCTCTCCAGAGGCAGGAAGCCTCGATAGCCGCCCTGGCCACCGAGGCACATCATGCTAACTCTTCACATGACCAGACGCTAACCTATTTAGCTGCGCAGCTACAGCAGCTAACGGCTACTGTGCAGCAGCTAGTGGCAGGAGTGGCCGCTCCAGCACCTCTTCCTATGCCGTCGACACCAGCTTCTGCATCACCTCTGATGGGATTTACCCCGGAGCCTCGGGTGGGAACTCCGGAGCGCTACGCCGGGGAACCGGAGGGCTGCAGCCCGTTTCTTACGAACTGTTCTATCCTGTTTGCGCTGCAGCCACACACTTTCGCTTCTGAAGCTGCTCGTGTGGCCTTCACGGTCAATCATTTGACTGGGAAAGCCCGACTATGGGGCACAGCTGAATGGGAGCAACAAACACCCGCCTGCTCTTCGTTCCCCGCTTTTTCTGCGGAGCTGCGCAAGGTGTTTGGACCCGTGTCTGTGGGTCCAGACGCTGCAGGAGGACTACTGAACCTGAGCCAGGGTAATGGATCTGTGGTGGATTATGCCATTGAGTTTCGCACCCGGAGCCGCCTCAGCAACTGGAATTCTGCAGCCCAGTGTGACGCCTATCTGCGTGGTTTGGCGGATTACATTAAAGACGAGCTGGTGTCGTTTGATCTGCCCAATTCACTGGATGGGTTGATTGAACTGACTTCCCGCATGGATCGGCGCATCCAGACACGGAGACGGGAGCGACGATCGGCGGGAGTTCAACATGCCTGGGCGCCCCGACGTCCGAGTTTGGCTACGACACCTCACCTCACTCCAGAGCCGCAACCAGGGGGGGATGAGCCCATGCAGGTGGGTCGCACCAACCTCACTTTGGAGGAACGTGAGCATCGCAGACGTCGTAATCTGTGTCTCTACTGCGGCCGGGCCGGCCATTTTGTTTCTCACTGCCCGGTAAAAGGCAAGGCTCAGCAGTAATGGGGAACATACTGGTGAGCCAAACCCCTGGATTTGTTCCCACTCAGAGACCATTGAGCCACGCCAGGTTGCTATTACCGGATAGCTCTCAGGCGCTTGCTGTTTTTATTGACTCTGGTTCGGACGCGAATATTATGGACGAGAAGCTTATGCTGCAGTTGGGAATAGACCGGGTTCTTTTGTCTCGCCCAGTTCCAGCCAACGCTTTAGACGGTCACCTGCTGGGGACAGTGACTCATCAGACTGTACCCGTTCACATGCTCCTGTCTGGGAACCATCACGAAACTATTCAGTTTCATGTTCTCCGGTCTCCACATATTCCGCTGATCCTGGGTTATCCATGGCTCCGCTGCCACAACCCTAACATTGACTGGGAGACGGGAGCCATTTTGGGTTGGAGTCCTTCTCGTCATCTGATCTGCCTGAAACAGGCTGCCGCGCCTCAGCGTTCGGTAAACCCCAGCCAAGTTCCAGATGTTACAGGGGTTCCACCGGAATATCTGGACTTCAAGGAAGTATTCAGCAAGTCGAGGGATACTTCCTTACCACCACACCGGCCCTACGACTGTGCCATCGACCTGCATCCCGGGACCAGCCCCCCCAGGGGTCGATTGTACTCCCTGTCTGCTCCGGAAAGAGTTTCCATGGAGACTTATATCAATGACTCTCTGGCGGCTGGGATTATTCGCCCGTCCTCATCACCTGCTGGCGCAGGGTTCTTCTTTGTAGAGAAGAAGGACAAGACCCTAAGACCCTGTATCGACTTTCGGGGTCTTAATGACATTACGATCAAGAATCGATACCCACTGCCTCTTATCTCTTCTGCATTTGAGTTGCTGCAGGGAGCAACCATATTCACAAAGCTGGACTTGCGTAACGCGTACCACTTGGTACGTATTCGCGAGGGGGATGAGTGGAAGACAGCCTTCAACACCACCTCGGGGCACTACGAGTACCTAGTCATGCCTTTTGGGCTTACCAACGCCCCTGCAGTATTCCAGGCGTTGGTAAATGACGTGCTCCGAGACATGTTGGACCGACACGTGTTTGTTTACTTGGATGACATCCTGATCTTTTCCAAGACACTGAAAGAACACGTGCACCACGTCCAGGCGGTTCTCAAGAGATTGCTCGAGAACTCGCTGTTTGTTAAAACGGAGAAGTGCGAGTTTCACACATCCTCTGTCTCTTTTCTGGGATACATTGTGGGACAGGGGAGTATCGAGATGGATCCTTCCAAGGTTGATGCAGTCACTTCCTGGGCGGTTCCAGAATCCCGGAAGCGGCTACAACAGTTCCTCGGGTTCGCCAACTTCTACCGGAGGTTCATTCGTGGATACAGTACCTTGGCCGCTCCTCTCACAGCCCTGACCTCCTCTAAGGTTATGTTCCAGTGGTCCTCCTCGGCTGAGGAGGCGTTCCAGAACCTTAAGGCCAGGTTCACCTCCGCCCCCATCCTCCGAGTACCCGATCCTGTAAGACAGTTTGTTTTGGAGGTGGATGCTTCTGATATGGGGGTGGGAGCCATCCTGTCTCAGCGAGCAATGAACAGCCAAAAACTCCATCCTTGTGCTTTCTTTTCAAGGCGTTTGACTCCAGCGGAAAGAAATTATGATGTGGGAAACCGGGAGCTGCTAGCAGTGAAGTTGGCTCTGGAGGAGTGGCGTCACTGGCTCGAGGGGACCAGTCAACCTTTCCTGGTGTGGACCGACCACAAGAATTTGGAGTACATCCGGTCGGCCCGCAGACTGAATTCCCGACAGGCTAGATGGGCCCTTTTCTTCACTCGGTTCAATTTCTCCCTCTCCTACCGCCCTGGTTCTCGGAACATTAAGGCTGACGCTCTTTCTCGTCAGTTTGGAGAGGGAGGTAACATTCCCAGGGGCTTGGACACCATCCTTCCGACTCCTCAGCTCGTTGCCGCCCTCATCTGGGAGGTGGAGGAGAGGGTCAAGGCCGCCCAGCAGGACCAGCCGGGACCCAGTGCCTGTCCGCCGAACCGCCTGTTCGTTCCGCAGACGTTGAGGTCTGATGTTATCCAGTTGGCTCATAACTCCAGACTCACCTGCCATCCTGGGATCCAACGTACATGGGAGGTAGTCCAGCAAAGGTTCTGGTGGGCAACACTTTAGGAGGACACCAGGGAATTTGTTAATGCCTGCCCTGTTTGCAATCAAAACAAGTCTTCTCACCAAGCTCCTGCTGGTCTCCTACGACCTCTGCCTATCCCTCATCGCCCCTGGTCTCACATTTCTCTGGACTTTGTTACTGGTCTGCCACCGTCCAACGGACACACTGCCATCTTGACGGTGGTAGACCGATTCAGTAAGATGGCTCATTTTGTGCCGATACCCAAGCTCCCCTCAGCTAAAGAGACGGCGGAGCTGGTCCTGCTCCATGTGTTCCGGCTCCATGGGCTGCCTACTGATGTGGTTTCCGATCGTGGTCCTCAATTTACCTCAGTGTTCTGGAGGGAATTCTGCACGCTCCTTGGGGCCACGGTCAGTCTGTCATCCGGTTTCCATCCGCAATCCAACGGTCAGACAGAAAGAAAGAACCAGGAGATGGAGACGACCTTACGCTGTATAGTCTCCAAGAACCCAGCGGCCTGGGCTAAACAACTGCTCTGGGTCGAGTACGCCCACAACACTCTGGTCAGTTCGGCCACCAAGTTGTCCCCATTTCAGTGTGCTTATGGGTTTCAACCCCCTCTGTTTCCAGCCCTGGAGAGGGAGGTTACCTGTCCGTCCGTCCAGGCTTTCATCCGTCGTTGTCGACGGACCTGGAATCAAGCCCGGAGAACTCTCGTTTGTTCGGCCAACCGGTACGCCTCCTCTGCCAACCGCCGACGTTCCAAAGCACCTGTCTACCAGGTGGGCCAAAAGGTATGGCTTTCCTCCCGGGATATTCCTTTACGGGTGGATTCGAAGAAGCTTGCACCTAGATTCATTGGACCTTTTGAGATTGTCAGGATAATCAATCCCGCAGCAGTAAGGCTAAGACTGCCTCGGACTCTGCGGATCCATCCCACCTTCCACGTTTCCAGGATCAAACCTGTCCGAGAGAGTGCCTTGGTTCCTAAGGTCCCTCCCCCACCACCGCCCCGGATGATTGACGGCGGGCCTACGTACACTCTCCGACGACTTCTTCGTTCCCGTCGCAGAGGAAGAGGAGTCCAGTACCTGGTGGGCTGGAAGGGTTACGGCCCTGAGGAGAGGGCTTGGGTTCCAGCTCGTCATGTGTTGGACCCCCGGCTCATCAGGGAGTTCCATCGGCGTAATCCTGAGCAACCGTCTAAGACCGTCACGTCGACGGGCAGAAACACAGGGAGAGTCTCTCCTCTTACCGTCAGCTCTTCAGAGGAGGACAGCGAGGGGCCGGCTTCTGATGAGGACGCAGATGCCGACAGGGGGCAGGAGAGGGAGGCCAAAAGAACTTTTTCAGATGAGTATTAATCCCACCTCCCACCCTCCTCTGTAGATTAGCATTTAGGGACGTCAGGAGCCGTCCATTAAGGGGGGGGTTCTGTCATAGACTGCTCCATCATTCACCAGTAGTTTTCCATTCACCTGTCTCACCTGTTTTCCACACCCACTCATTAGCTCACTCTCTTTCTCTTCTGCACCCATTAGCTTCTGCCAGTATTTAAACCCGCACCTTACACACACTCTTTGCCAGATTGTACTTTGCCTCATGCTTGTCTTTCCCGCGTTTGAAACTAGATTGCCTACCCGGTTCCGACCCTGCCTGTCCTCGATCTACCTGCTCTGCCTGTTCCCTGATCCTGCCTGTCCCTCGACTATCCTGTCTGGCCTGTTATCCGACCCTGCCTGTATCCCCGCTGACCGCCTCGCTTACTCCCTGACTCTCTGCCTGTCCCTGACTCACCTTCTGCCCGCTGTCCTCCGGTGCGTTAAACTGCTCGGTTGGAATTCCTCAGATCCAGTGGAATCTCCAATAAAGTGTATTACCAATTCTCCTTGGTTTCTCGAGTGCTGCATTTGGGTTCTCCTTAAGATTGTGACACTTTGAGCACACAATTACTAGAGACCTGATAGGAGGTACAACTCTAAAACACCCATATGAAAAAAATCGGTTTACATTTTAATAACCAAATAAGTATGTGAACATAACCAATAACCCACAGCCAATAACAAATAAATGTAACATATTTATTTATTTTATCCTTATTATTAATATTGTAGTTATTAAATGAAAATCACTCATCAAACAAAAGTAGCTTCTCTTAAAACTTTAAGAAAAGAAAGTGCAAACGTGGACACAAATATAGCCAACGGAGCTCTTACAACTGAGGTTATTGCAAATAAATTAAGATAATGAACAACATTACACACGCTATAAATCAAATGAAACAGGCAATCAGAACAACAAGTCTCTGCTATGTTATTGTGTCCTTTAATTAGTCCACATCCTTAAAGTCGGACACGTCTGGACTTCCTTGCTGCAAATTCATTTATTGTATCGTCAAATTATATTTGCCCCGAAACCTCGTGATTGATGCTTATTAAAGCTAATCCATTGAGGCGTTCTTGAGCCATTGACGACCTCAGGTATGTTTTAATGAGCTTCAATTTGGAGAAGCTCCTCTCCCCAGCAGCAACTGTTACTGGAATAGTGACAGCAATCCTGAGGGCCACCCACATATTTGGATACACTTCGTTCATTTTCTTCTCCTGTAGGAAAGTCAGAAGTTCCAGGGTGGTCATGTTGGCTTTTGGCAAAGCTGGGAAATTCTGCATCTCCAGTGCAAGTTCCCTCTTATCCAGGTCTGACTGTCCACCCCAGCTCAGGGTGTTGCTGAGTGTTTCACACTGCTTCGTCAGATCTTCCTTTGGCAGGTCAGGGAAGTTGAGTAGCACCCCAAACTTTTCCTCTACTTCACCTAAGGCCTTGAATCTCTCCTGCAGTGATGCAATTGAAACATCCACCACCATATTGAATAAAGAAACTTCGAGTTTCTTTAGTGCATCACTCACTTGCTCTTCCGGGGACTCATAGGAGAACTGTCTCTTGGTTGTTCTCTGCCTCTTCTGCTTGAGAACAGCTTCCACATTCATTTGGCCACAGATGTCTTTTGGCAGATGCTTGGGCAGAAGCAAATCCATCTGTTTTTCTCAGGAGGTCAACAGCAATATTCAGCTGCATTGACACTGATTGCAAAATGTTGCTGACAAGTTTGATGTTGGTCAGGATGTCATACCATACCACAGTGCATATTGCAAAGCGGTATGATCCAACCTCTTCAGCCAAAGATTGTGCCTCAATTTTTACAACTCCATCTGTGGCTTTACGCTGCGTCCACACTACAGCGTCGACAGCTTAAAAAACAGTTTCCAACGCGTCTGCCCATTCACTTTGAATGGGGTGACGTCACGTTGCCTCGCTTTTCGCCGAACTGAATTGTGGGTAGCATAGCGGTCCGTCTCCGCCGGAGACGCCGGAGTAGCCAGCGCCAGCCAATCAAATCCCGTTTCTGAAAATCTGACAGCTCAAGCGCTAGCCAATCAAACCGCGTCTAAGCTGAGTGAGATATCCCGCCGTTGATTTCTATATTTCAAGAAAAGATGGAGGAGAAACTATTTATCGCCGTAGCAAATCACCCGGTTTTGTATGAGCAGACCCTCTTCACCTACCGGGATACAAACCGGAAGAACCAGTCATGGAGGGAGGTGGCAGAGACAGTGGGGTGAAACTGGTAGGTTTTTGCCTGTTTGGGGAGTTTATATATATATATATTGCTCGCATAAAATCCCTGGGGTTTTTTGCTTTGTATGTCGGGGGCGGGAGATTCATGTGATTGGTTGTTGGTCGCGTTGCTCGAATAAAATCCCCAAGCTTCAGACACTCCCAGCTCCAAGCTTTTTTTGAAGCTGTAGTGTGGACGCTCCGTCATCCCTCACCTCTAGAAGTGCATCTCTGACTTCTGCAGCCTGATACCTTACAGCCTCTATGCTGTTGATCCGACTCTCCCATCTGGTATCAGACCATGATTTCAATGTGATGTTCACATGGCTTTTCTCACTGTATCACTCAGTGCTGGCCAGTCAGCAGGATCTGAGGGGGCTGCAATGGTGGACTCACATACTGTGCTCGTTATTCCTTCACCTGCATGCAGGCAATCCAAACATGCAAAGAAGTTATTCATGATTCAGTTTTCATTATTTATCATAATAATAACAATAATAATAATGACAAAAAGTAGTGTATTAACGATTACACAGATACCATAAATGTTTGGCAAAACTTACATTCTTCAGAGTGTGATGGACATGGGAGATCAGATGTTCCTTCTCCAGCAACTGGGGGCTTTTTGAGGTATTTCTCAAGTGCAGCTGGAAAATTATAGGGTAGATATTAGCACATTACAAGCAAAAACATGTATATACAGTCAGGCAAAAATAACTGCTGCAATCTGCCTCAGCTGTATGCAAGTTCACAACTGGCCTATATAAAAGTTAGGTCTGGACTTTGAATCAGGGGGTAGCAAGTTTGAGTCCCACTATAGTCAGCATGTCGTTGTGTCCCTGGGCAAGACACTTCACCCCAAATTGCTCCTGTGGGGATTGTCCACAGTACTGAATGTATGTAAGTCGCTTTGGATCAAAGCGTCTAACAAATGACATGTAATGTAAATAATAACACATGCCCATATTGGTTGGTCAGCCTCACTTTATACAAAGGAGCAGTTATCCAGATAGCTTTCTTCTGGCTAACATTCACATTATTTCGTTACAGAAGCATATAAAACAAAGCATTGCACAATAATTAGACATTAAAAAGAGCAGAAAATAAACAAATTCTAAAATATAATAGAAAATAAACAGAAAAATAAATATATAAATATATATATAGGCCTACACACAAGTTGACCGTGAAAATAAACTATCTGACAAATTAAACACTATTGGAGGATTAATTTACAGCTATCACAATAGAAAAGTAGTATATTATTTACAAAAAGATTATATAAGAATAATAACACATAAATAAAAACTTTAAATCATTTGTATTTATCATTCTGTATCAGAGGCTCGCGGCTAGCATGGCATCAAAGCTGTATCATGGGCAGGCTACCTCCTTAGCTAGCTAGCTAGCTTAAAATCAAATGTCTAACGGTACAGTAGATACTGACTTTTTTCTTTTTTACACAAACCGACGTACCTCTGTCTTTGACTTTCGATTCCTCCTGTTCGTTTTTCCGTTTCCTTCCCGTTGCCCCTGAAGGCTTGGACCTTTTCATAATGCTAATTGTTTGCCTCTTGCTGTTGCATCGTTGCAATCTCCGACACTTTCAGCTGGAGCTGCCGCGTCACTTTGGCTGTGAGCCGCGGCCGGTGGGTGCCAGATAAGCGACCATCCCCCCCTTTCATCACTTACAGTTACAGCGCCCATCGTACAGGGCAAATGCTAAATGTTGCCGCCGGCCCGGGGTGCAAAGAGTGTTTACTTTATTCAATTATTAATGTAAACGTATTACATCAAGGGCATAACATTAGGCAGAATAAAAAACAAAAACAAAATTTAAATTAAAAAAGTTTTTTATTAATTTTGTTTTCTTCTCCCAGCGCAGCGCCCCTCCAGATCTGGTGCCCTAGGCGACCGCCTAGTTCGCCAGTGGGAAGGGCCGGCCCTGCTTAGTGTGGTTACTTCATGTTTACTAGCTATAACATTAACGTTACATCACTCTTTTTCACTTCTTACTCAGTCAGCCAGAGTGCAGATATCACCATTAGATTCACAAACCTGAAACATCATCCATTTCTTGACTGCTGGTGATAACATTGTTGTCAGCTGCTGATACTGCTGCTGCTGCAGCTTGTGGCGCCGGCTGCTTCGATGACAATAACTTTCTAATATCCATAACTGTATAGGCTATTAGCTTAAAACTCGCCAGGCACTAGGAAGGATCACTTCTTCTTCAGGGCAGGCTACGCAGTACGCAGGTTAATGTCCCACAGTGGCTGCCTCTCTGGTGGACTCCGATACCGCACATTACATTACTCCTCTCTTTTTTTTTTAAGTGAAACATCCGGGGCTTTTCAGAAAACATCCGGGGCTTGAGCCCAAGTAGCCACCCCCTAGCGCCGCCACTGTGTGACCTAAGATTTCATTGTCATAACTACAGTGTAGTTAGGCCTATGTGCGCATGACCAATACAAGTGTGTGTGTTGGGGGGGGGGGGGGGGCGGGTGGACACGTTCGAGTCCTGTTTTGGATAGTGTGCCGTCGATGGGTTTAATTTGTTTTCTGAAATGCTGTAGCGTTTTCTGAAATGCTGTAGCGTTTTCTGAAATGCTGTAGCATTTTGTGAAATGCTTTGGTGTTTTGTGAAATGTTGTAGTGTTTTGTGAAATGTTGTATTGACTTGAACTTCAGGGCCACCGTAAAAAATATTGCTTTAAAAAAAAAAATGGTCCTGTGGTATAGGTATTTTGACAAGCAATTGTGTTGAATTGTTTCGTTTATTAATGCTACAAGTCTACAACATAGCGTTTCGTGAGGCGGTTGTCGTTGTTGGGTGAAAAGCGAACAGCTGTTTTTGCTGCGGAGCGCAGTGCGAGCAGTCTCCCGTGCGGGAACGCGCTACACTACAGCCTACACTACAGACTTTAGCGCCACCTAACCATTCGCCAAAAATGTTTTTAATACCAGCGGTAACCGGCCAAGTGCCGAAGCAAAAAACAATCTTCAAATAAAAGAATGTCACCGGAGGAGTTAAAGGAGAGTGACAGGGAGTAGGAGAAGAAGAGGGAGAGAAAGTTTCAGCCAGCTTGATCGATGGAGTTGGCTTCAATATGATGCCAATATAAACAAGGTCTTCTATCGGCTCTGTACATCAATACCGACCTATGCTGACAAGTAAGTGAAGAGTAGAACAAGTATAAACAGGGGTGCACATAACTTGTTTGCCCTGGTTCTCAAAGGAGCACCTGGAAATGTTGCTTGGTGCTCATCCTTAAAATGAAATAAACAGTAACTTTCGAGGGGTCTTGACTTTATTTGCCAGACACACGGCACTGAACACACATGCAGAGGTGAACACAAGACAACATTAGCACGACCAGTAATCCTACAAGCTGTCATCACTACCCTCCTGACTGTTCTCCTCTCTGTCTTCCTCTCTGTTCTCCTCTCTGTTCTCCTCTCTGTTCTCCTCTCTGTTCTCCTCACTGTTCTCCTCTCTGTCTTCCTCTCTGTCAGACATGGTAGCTGATGATGTAGGCCTTCTACTTTCTCTCTGGTTGAGTCTGCGATTAGCTGCTTGCATCCACAAGTCAACAGCTGGGTTTGGGTCGAAAGTCTCTGTTGTCATCTTAGACAAGTGGATGTAATCAAATAATGTGAACATAACCAATAACCTACCATAGCCAATAACCAATGAAGGTATTTGTGTTGTTCAATCATATCTTATTTTACCTTAACATTTATTTATTTATGCATTTTTTTAATCTCTCCAGTTTTAAAGGATATTTTTGGTTACTGTCCTATAGTATACGAGCATGCTCTGAGTGTTCTCTTGAGGTGTCTTTTACTTATGTGAAACCCGTGCCTATTGCCAAGCACCAGTGGCGTAACTATCGACGGTGCAGCCGGTGCAACGCACTATTGAGACCCCCGACGCCAAGATCAGAAGCTATATTATAGCAACCGGTCTATGTAGGCCAGAGGTGCCCAGTACGTCGACCGCGGTCGACCGCCGGGGCAATGCTGGTAGATCGCGAGTCATTCATAAAAAAAAAAATCCAGCTCCGTTAAAATAGACAAAACTGGTTTTGATCCCTCCTCCCTTGGCCTCCCTGCCACTTAATTCAGGAGTTTATTTGATTGACAGAAAAAGCGACCTATCGCTTTCCAGTCTGTTAACCCAGAATGCAAAGCGATACAAAATCAGTCAAGTGCCGGGAAAACTCAAATTAAAGATCAAATGCAAAGCTTTTTGTATAATTGCCAGTACAATCAAAATCATATAGCTACAACACTATCTAAGATATTGCAGTATTAAAATCGGAGATAATATGAGTCTGGCAATGCGCAATATTAATTTTGTTCAACCCCCAACACCAAGTCCGACGATTTATTTTCTCCGCCGCTCCTCTGCAAGATGGCGGCGCGTGACGTCAGATGTGCCAAACATATTTCCACCTGGCTTATCAATCACAGCGGCTTCCGCCGATAGTACATTACATTACATTACATTACATTGCATTTAGCTGACGCTTTTATCCAAAGCGACTTACAATAAGTACATTCGACCAGAAAGACACAACCTTGAAGAAAACAGAATCATATAAGTACATCAGGTTTCATAGAGCCAAACATTTCAAGTGCTACTCAACTGGCTTTAGGTAAGCCAGTCCTTTATTAGTATAAAAGTGCTTCGTTAATAGTTCTAACGCTCGAAGTGGAGTCGAAAGAGATGAGTTTTCAGTTTGCGCCGGAAGATGTGCAAGCTATCTGCCGTCCTGATGTCAATGGGGAGCTCATTCCACCATCTTGGAGCCAGGACAGCAAACCCACGTGTTTTCGCCGATGGGAACTTGGGTCCCCCCTCGCAGCGAGGGCGCAACGAGTCGTTTGGCTGATGCAGAGCGTAGTGCACGCGCTGGGGTGTACGGTTTAACCATGTCCTGGATGTAGGAAGGGCCAGATCCATTCGCAGCATGGTAAGCAAGTACCAGTGTCTTGAAGTGGATTCTAGCAGTTACCGGAAGCCAGTGAAGGGAGCGGAGGAGCGGAGTGGTGTGGGAGAATTTAGGAAGGTTGAAGACCAGACGAGCCGCTGCATTCTGGATGAGCTGCAGAGGTCGGATGGCACATGCAGGTAGACCAGCCAGGAGGGAGTTGCAGTAGTCTAGGCGTGAGATGACGAGAGCCTGGACCAGAACCTGAGTCGCTTTCTGAGTCAGCTGGGGACGTATCTTTCTGATGTTGTAAAGCGTGTATCTGCAGCAACGGGTTGTAGCAGCGATGTTTGCAGTGAAGGACAGGTTGTTATCTAGGGTCACACCCAGATTCCTTGCAGTCTGAGTCGGGGAAACAGAGGTGCCGATGTTGATTGTTAGGTCAAGAGTGGGACAATCTTTTCCCGGTAGTACAACTAGTTTCGTCTATCATGTCTGATTCTGTGTAGACTATAGACTAAAAGCTTTAGGAATCCAAACTATAACATATAATAAGTACCCTGTATCAAGATTGATGCAAAACAAGTGAAATTTGACCTTTTTAGAGAGGTTTAGAAAAATAAAGTCCAGGCGCTCTGAGTGAGCCTCTGAATTAGCCCCGAGCGAAAAATGCTCGCAGCGGCTTCCGCCGATAGTACAACTTAGTTTCGTCCAGGGGCGGACTGGGAATACAAATCAGCCCGGGACTCTCGACCGGCCCACTTCGGTACCGCCGGCCCACCGCGGTACCGCAAGTAAATACCGCTAGTAAATTGTCGACTTGTATTATCACTGGCCCCACCATTGTAACCACTGGCACGGAGCATTCGTCCCAAAAAAATCGACTAATAATGAAGAAAATTAACACATTTGTTGCAATAGTAATTTATGCACTAACTACATTACTACTTGTACTACAACATTGTAATCATCAGTTCTTCCTCATTTTCCTCAATTGTTCATATTTGGTTTATTAAAATAATGATATTGTGGTCATTGTTAAAAAATGTCTGCTATTATTATTATTATGAGTAGCCTATTATTATTTGTATAATGCACTTTCTGCCTTCCTGTCATTAGGAGTTAGACATGTAATGGCTATGTAATTGATTTGATTAGAACCTTCATTATCCTAAACTGCTTTTCGCCAATACCTTTATATTGTCTACTCTTCACTTCCTTGTCAGCATACTGTAGGTCGGCATTGATGTACAGAGCCGACAGAAGGCCTTGTTTATATTGGCATCATATTGAGACGCATCCTAAAACCAGGAAGTAAGCTGCTGGTTCCCTCGACAAGGGTTTTGGAAAATAGCTGGAAATAAGGTCTGTGGAAAACAAACCTGTTTGATAAATGCACGTTTTGTTCAGCCGGATAATCTCCACATGTCTACCCTACTTTTATAATTTTCGAATCATAAATCTAATCGATAGATTATAAAAGGGTTTTAGGACGCGTCACTGCAGCCAACTCCATCGATCAAGCTGGCTGAAACTTTCTCTCCCTCTTCTTCTCATACTCCCTGTCACTCTCCTTTAACTCCTCCGGTGACTTTCTTTTATTTGAAGATTGTTTTTTGCCCGGCGCTTGGCCGGTTACCGCTGGTATTAAAAACATTTGGCGAATGGTTAGGTGGCGCGATAGTCTGTAGTGAAGGAGCGCGCTCCCGCTCACGGGAGCCTGCTCGCGCTGCGCTCCGCAGCAAACAGCTGTTTGCTTTTCACCCAACAACGACAACCGACTCACGGAACGCTATGTTGTAGCTTTGATAAACGAAACAATTTAACTAAATTGCTAGTCAAAATACCAATACCACAGGACAATTTTTTTAAAGCAATATTTTTAGTGGCCCGAGCGAGCAAGTGGAAAGTACATTATGCTGGCCCGGGGTGTCTAAATAGTGCTTCCGGGCCATTTAATGTCGAGCCCTGCCGGTTACCGGCCGGCCCACATCGTCCGACCGGCCCACTTCAGTACCGGCCCATCGGGATTCGTCCCGATGGCCAGTCCGCCCCTGGTTTCGTCTATCATGTCTGATTCTGAGTCGGAGGCCACCCAATATCTGGAGTATGTTGTCGACATCCAACCATAACCATATCTATACGAGCCTCTGATGTCGAAGAGGAAATACAAGGAAACGTCACCTGATATCACCATGAAAGTGCTGATGGCGATGATTCAAGTTCGCCATCTGAGGAAGAGGCCGAGGGTGCTGAGAATTGGTGTAGATGTGGAAACTGCCAGACCATGCCTACAAGCCGAGAAAACAAGTGCTGCCACAACTATGGGAAAGTGAAGGAAGAGATGGGAGAAGAAGTCTGCATCACCGACTGTAGGACGTTCGACATTTTCCGTTATGAGTGGAGGAGCGATGAATGAGCTGCAGATAAACTACAATGCTAACAGTGAATTAGCCCCGAGCGAAAAATGCTAACCTATCACTCCTAGCGCCCTTATTACTTATCCTAGCTCCACATCCAACACATTGTTTATGATCGTAAAGACACAGAATCTAACGGTGCCCACCTCTATAAGCAATAAAACTGCAATTCCGTTATCTGCGTTATCTGCTGTGCTCCGTGCGCTTTGAAATCTAATCAAAAGTTGTTTACCTCAATTCTTTCTTGTGCTGAAATATGGAGGGGACGGCTCCGGGTTTCAGCCTCCGACGTGCTATTAATGCTTCTCCACCAACAGACTTCATGATAGCAGGATCAACGTTGTATGCATCACACGCGAAGTGGTCAGAACACAACTTGCTCCATTTAGTCGGTTGCCATCCAACACGATTCACTAAAAAAAATCCATTTTTTGCGGATGATTTGGTCTTTGGGAAATGCATGTAAAACTCTCCCAGATCCCGCACCGTTCGTACAACAAAAAGCTCAACAATAACCCATGTCAATTCAGTTTTCTTTTCGAAAAACATGTGACCGAGACTGCCGAGTCGGGATATTTGGTCCAGAGACTGTTTGGCCACTATTACGTCACGCGCGCGGAGGCTGCTGGGAATTACATGTCAGAAATTCAGACGGCTTTGGGTCGAGTTTTGGATCAATAAAAAGCTTTTTTTGGGTGTATTATCTCGATTTAAATAAAATAAAAAATACAGGCAGTCTTAAAAACAACATTTCTATAAAAATGTAGCATATTTGGAAGCTTTGCATTTGATCTTTAAGTTAAAGAGATAAACAACAAAATGAGTGCAGGACCGAGCAAGAAGCTAAAGACATACCACTTCCACCCAGAATGGGAGGAAGAATATTTGTTTGTGATGTCACATTCAAAGGTTATTTGCCTTATTTGTAAAGCAAGCGTCGCTCTGCCAAAGAAAGGTAACGTGGAGAGGCATTATCGGAGTGTTCACAAGGCATATGACAGCGACTTCCCTCCGAGTAGCGAGTTGAGAAAGAGAAAGGTCATGTATTATTCCTACACAAACATTATCTCGCAGTCTTAGTGTCGTCAACTCGTTTCTAATATGCAAAAAGACAAACAAATGCGTATGTGGTGTATTTTTGATCTTTCCAATCGAGACGAGATCTCTCTCTCCCGTCTGTGTGCGAGGGGGGCGGGGCAGTTTACACACACGCAGCTGCTACATGCAGCAACATACGGCGGGGATGGCGGAGAGAAGCGCTCCAAGGTGTGGTTAAATGTTACCCGTCTTGAGGTGGACAATGCTCTTTGCCAAGAGTGTTTAGCATGTAAGGGCGGTGATACGAGCAATGTGTCTAAACATTTAGCAAAAGTGTTCCACATCCAGACGGAGGAATGCACCGGGTTCAACTGTCTTTCTAGTAGCTCTGTAGCCCCATCCACGAGTAACGTTTCCACGTCAGGTGTTATGTATGCTAGCAGCAACACACGGAGTTAACTCCATTATACAAACATGGGTTAATGATTAGAGGTAACTGAGTTACTCTTTATTTTGTTAAAGTTTCAGCTATTCTGTTTACAGTTCTGTCATCAGATTATTTAATACGATTTGTTAAAACACTGTTGTTTCTTTTGATGTGAAATATTATTTATTTAATTTAAATAAAAACAATGTTAATTTTGTTCACAATTTGTTAAGTTAATTTAACAATATATGTATTTTTTAATCAAGTATTCATCTTTATTGTCTTCATTGTTAGTTTCCACATGCCTAAAACAACCTCAAGCTAAATCTAAAAGTTGATGGCTAAATAAGAGCATTTGAGAAATTGTGCAAGGCATACAGTAATAGTCCGAATAGTCGATTAATCGTTTCATTAATCGATAGATTAATCGATTATCAAATGAGTCGTTTGTTGCAGCCCTATTGTAGTTATCCCATATATAAATAAAACGTGTTATTCAGCAACCCTTGCAATTTGGGATTTTATTTTTGGTTGGTAGACCTCGGTGAGCTGGTCATTTAAAAAGTAGCTCACCAGCCAAAAAAGTGTGGGCACCCCTGTAGTAGGCCTACCGGCCCATTCCCCAGAGACAAACATCAAGGAAACAGGTTTAATCCTCTTCTTAGTTTGCTGTGCCGTTGTCAGGCTGTGGTGGTCTGAGGCCAGGGCAGGATGTTGTTGATAGCCTATACATGTGGCGCTTCTGAGTGGTTGTGTATGTCCGTGCGTGTGTGAGTGCATCAGCGTGCGCTTATGTTTGGGGCGATGGGGGGGGGGGGGGCCCAAAACAATATTTGCACTGGGGCCAATCACAACCTTGTTACACCACTGCCAAGCACTGATGTTATATCTTTATATTTTAGGCCAAGCTCAAAGTAAAAATCGATGAACCGCTCCATTGTTGTGGTTTCTGTGTTGCCGAACTGACCCAGAAATACATTGAGCTAAATGAAAGGTTTTTGCGAGATCTCGCAAGCATATTTATTTAAAAAAAAGAATTCTACCAATTTTTTTTTCTTCTCCATGCCCATAGGGGGCTCCATAGTTTTGCATGTAGCAGCTCACATTTTCTTATGTTTCTGTAATAACAGCTTCTTTAGCCTTCCGACACATATAATGAGGCTGAGACTCTGAGCACGACCTCCTCTCATCTGTGGCATTCTCTGCATTCCCCGGCAGCGATTACAAGGCTGATGCACTCACAGATAGAGCACACACCAAAAGGGTCAATGAGCCCAACAAGTATGCCATCACTAATGAGATGAGCCACATACAAATCCACATCACACAGACGCCTGTAGTGGAACAACTTCTGAACCATTTCAGGCTCCATGACTGAAGTTGTATGGTAAATGTAAGAAGATACAATCATTGTGAGATTGATTATATGTTGAACCGCTGGCGGCAGCGAAATACACCACATGGCTTTTAAACAGATTACTCCAGATGATAGTTTCTGATTTTAGCTCACCAAAGATTAGGATCGACTTGATTCACTTGTTGACTGAAAAACATGTTTTGTCCGTAGGAAGATGATCACTTTGCTCTCTGAAAGAGTTACATAACATATGCCTGGGCTCTGTGTTGTGTGGGCAGGAGTGCACTAACATCCGAGGGAGGAAATATCCTCCGACTGTCACACAGAGTTAATGTGGGTCAGCATGCAAATGTGCTCTTCTCTGAAAATCTGCCTCTCTCATCTGCTTGTATTTATAGCAGTCCCAGGTTGTGTGGGCTTCTACATGTGGGTTAACACCATGTAGGCTGCTCCTAGATAAGGACCAGCCTACAACAAACCAAATCTGGTATTTAGTTCTTAGAGGTCTCCTTTCTATTATGTATTGTCACGAGATGCATTATCTTTTTTACTGTTAGCCTGACTTTGAGTGGCCTTTTTGTGAACTTTCCCAGACTTTTTCATAATATTCAATAAAACATTACACATGTAAGATTTTTGAAAATATAATAATCTGTGTTTTTCTGAGTTCATAAAATGATATTGATCTCATGTTAGTGTTAAAAACAGAGCTGGAGTCAGGACATGGTTAGCTTAGCTTAGCTTATTTTAGCATTACATTACATGTCACTTGTTAAGACGCTTTTATCCAAAGCGACTTACATTCTCAATACTGTGGGCAATCCCCACAGGAGCACTTTGGGGTGAAGTGTCTCAGGGACACAACGACATGCTGACTGCAGTGGGGTTTGAACCTGTGACCCTCTGATCCGATCTACCATCTGAAACACAAACACATCTTATATTCAAGAATCTGAAACCAGCAAACAATTGGGAGTTTTGCTTGAAAATGACTAAAATAATAAAGCAATTATCAAAAATGTTGCTGATTAATTTTTCAGTTGATGGATTCATCAATAATCAACTGTGCCGCTCTACCTCACATTGTATGCTGTCTGTGTATCCATGCTCCCACTGAAGCAACACACTCTCACTCCCTAAGCGTCCAGGAGCGACGTTTAGTCAGTGTCCGTGGCGTCCAGTTGTGACGCTCCTAGGCTTCTTCAGTGTCATAAAGGGACGCAAATAGCTTTCAACTGATTGCAATGTATTCCCATCTGCGGCGGGATTTGACGCTCATGGAAGCACGGCATTCGTTTGTGTCGGCTGCCCTTAAAGGCAATGTGAGCGTCTATTCCCATTGGATAACGGAGAATTGTACACCCGGAAGTAAGTATTCCTCTTACTGTCGATTGATTTTACAGTGATATCTGCACTACTCATCGACTAAAAAACACCAGATTATCCTTGTTAATTACACAACATTGATTGGTTTAAATTGTGTGCAATGCTTTTGTATTTTTCCCCTTCGATTCGGAGAAACAAATATTTTTTCTGAGTAAAGGATGGCAGAAAACACTACACTACCCAGAATCCCCAGCTATCGTTTGGACTACACCATGTGCTCTGTTTGACAAACCCTGTGATAGTCCTCAAGCTCTGTGATTGGAGAGTGTGCTCCGAGGGTTACGCCGATTCTCGAACAGCACTTGAAATGGGATGGAACCATGCACGGCAGACTGTCCAAAACTGGATTTGAACGGGTCCACCGTGTCCCCCCCTCCCCCCCCCCCCCCCCCCACCCCGTCCCCAGAACTACACATGCTGGCTATTCTGTTTCGCAACATGTTCTCTATCTATGGCACGTCTCTACTGGGAGTTGTAGTTTTAAAAGACGTTTTCGTATTTCCCATAATAAGAAGTGGCCAGTATTAAACTGTGTACATCCCTGGAGGTTTAGGGGATAGGAAACACTCACATTTAAAACATATAATTAATAAATGGGTGAAAATTGCTTGTGCCCATAATGGGCAGCATTAATATATATACACACATGCCAGCTAAGGTCAGAAGAGCTTTATTTAACAGCTGGTCTTATGTTTGTGACCCCTGTTGTTAATTGATAACATTACATTACATTACATTAATTGATGAGCATGAAACATGCACTTGTCATGGTTCAGAGGCACATTTTGCAAATATGGCAGTAGCCATCGATCAGCTTAAGATAAGATATACTTTATTGATCCCAAGTTGGAAACATTTGCTTTACATCAGCATGTGTTACAGTTGTACATATGCAGTGGTGTTTATTTGTAAATCATTTAGTATAATCACACCAATTCTGTGTTTTATATTTAACAATTCTGTGTTCTTTATGTATTGATTGTTCAATACCTGACAAGGCCGGAGATGAAATATCTACATACATATTATAAGAGTATAATACATGATGTATAATATCAGTTAAAATAAGTGCTTCAACATAGTTAACATTGCTGGAGGTATGCACAAATATTGATAGATGTCTTGTAATGCGCTATTGAAGAACCTGCGACCCAAGTTTTTCATTCAATGCAGAACTACACCATAGTTGTGTAGGCCTATATGATATGTCAATAAACCTTAGAAAATCTTGAAAGGGATGTGCAAAATAGTAATTATATACAGTCTTTAGAGAACTATTAGTAGAGAATAACGAGTAATGAATATACTTTATAGGGATCCTATTAATATCTAATAATAAAAATAATGAAATTCAATAACATGCTTTAACCACTAGGTGTCCCTTTATATCAGCTGTGCACCTTTATGGTGTAAATACAGCCTATCTACGAATTGGATCAAATATAAAAGTCAGCCGAATTAGTGTTGATACTGCAAGAAGACGTATTGTGTGAAAAGAAATGTAAGATGTTGTTTAATGGCTGATATATTTATGATCCACGTCACGTTTTCAGTTCCTCATGTTTGTCTATAAGTCTTCTCATCAGGGCTCTATAAATACAGAACTACGGCAGATATGTAATATTTAATGCAGCCGAACCGTGTATTACAATGCCGTTATGTGATGACTTTCAAAGAGAAAAGCAAGCACACTCGGAATAAAGTATTATTTAATTTTTTTTAAATGTTTTCGGTCTGTTTCCGGTATTTGTTAATGACGATGTGCTGTGAGATGTGAGACTGGAATTGCACAGGGGAAAATAACGTATCTTTAGATGCGGATTTTGTTAAACTAATATGTTTGCGCTGTGGACCAACACTATACATTGACGGGGAAGGGGGTAGCAATAAAGATAACACCATTAAACAGTTACACAACATAACAGAAATAATATCGATAGCAGCGTCCTTAGCAACCACCTTGGTAACAATGAAAACGTCGCGATTTCCTGAAGTAATCTTCGTAATAACTAGCAAACTAAAGATCATGTACATCCACTGCACACATAATCTGAAATAACAACTCATATTTCTCGCATCAAATGACATCAAAACGCATTTTAATGGCCAAACTAACTTTAAAATAGGCATTTTCCACCGAGAATAAACCGAAGTTCGGCCATGTTTTCTTTTTCTGTAGGGAGAAATGTGAAGATCACGTGACATAGACGCCAGCCATTGGAATGAATGGTGAAAAAAAACGAGTTTGTCAAACAGAGCACATGGTGTAGTCCAAACGATAGCTGGGGATTCTGGGTAGTGTAGTGTCTTCTGCCATCCTTTACTCCGAAAAAATATTTGTTTCTCCGAATCGAAGGGGAAAAATACAAAAGCATTGCACACAATTTAAACCAATCAATGTTGTGTAATTAACAAGGATAATCTGGTGTTTTTTAGTCAATGAGTAGTGCAGATTTCACTGTCAAATTAATCGACAGTAAGGGGAATACTTACTTCCGGGTACAATTCTCCGTTATCCAATGGCAATGGACGCTCACATTGCCTTTAAGGGCAGCCGACACAAACGAATGCCGTGCTTCCCTGAGCGTCAAATACCGCCGCAGATGGGAATACATTGCAATCAGTTGAAAGCTATTTGCGTCCCTTTATGACGCTGAAGGAGCCTAGGAGCGTCACAACTGGACGCCACGGACACTGACCAAACGTCGCTCCTGGACGCTTAGGGAGTGAGAGTGTGTTGACTGAAGCTGTTCTGTTCAGCATTGGTTTTGGTAACTCTATGGGTGCATGATGCTACTAGGTGCTAACTTCCCTGTGATGTTATAGTTACTGCATGCAGGCTAATGTTTGTCATGAAACAGTTCTAGCATATTCTTAAAATTACATGCGTCCATATTAAACCAACAAAATGATAATTAGCAAGCTTTAGACGTGATGGTAGGGTTTAATTTAGAAATTCTAAAGACTACAATTTCCTTATCAGTCCGTGACGTCGACCGGTCCAGAAATACTTTTCCCCAATGACTAACATGGGGTAAGAGACGCCTGTAAATCGGTGGATACTTTTTTTTAAACTAAATAAACTACCCAGTATGAACTATTTTATAGCCCTTATTAGAATCATTCGGTCCTTAGAGTTGTAAAATGCACTAAAAGCCGAATCTAGATTTATTTTCTCTCCCCATTCATTCTAGTGAGCCGAGAGTGGGTGCTTGGGGGGTGGGGCTTAATGACAAGAGGCGGGGCTTAAGGGGCGCATGCTCTGTGAGCGCACATACGGGTTCTTCTGCTCTGACAGCCAGGCATGACGGGTAATCTGTGATGTTTCGCTCTCTCAAAAGTTGGGCCATTTTGACTTCATGCGCCAATGAGCAGCTCTCATAGGAAAGAACGAGACTCGAAAATACATCATAGACGCATTTTGTAGTCTTATTGCATATTAGAAACGGAGTTGGCGACAGTAAGACTGCGATATAATGTTTATGTAGCAATAATACATATGACATCTATTTTTTAAATATCTCCAGTGCCGATAAAAAGATCGATAACGTTGGACCTTAACGGTACCACGGTCTTTAATAATTCAGCCCCGGGGCCCGTTAATACCGGGGCTCGGTACCCATCCCTAGTTTTAATTATTACATCATCAATATTACATTTCAAATAACCAAGAACTTGGTATCTCACAAAGAGCAAGTGGCTAGTGCTGCTAAGAACATACCTTTCAAAACTGATAGCTTCTGTGGGGTTTGAGGCTGCCTGGTGGTCTTGGTGGTGGGGCATTCCTTTCCAGTCAGGCTCCTTTCCCCTAAGGTTTTGGTGTCCCAAAACACCACAGCCAACTCCTTCACGAACATGGAGTCCCTTGTGTTGTTTTTTATTTTTGCCCAGACCTCTGGACGCACTGGAATCTCCCCTTGCAAGTGAATCTGACAAAAATCCAAAACTTAACATGTGTACAGTAGCCCAGTGGTTCTCAACTGGTCAGGCCTCGGGACCCACTTTTTACTTGGTCAATACATCGCGACCCAACATTTTGAAGCACCCAAATCTATTCAACAAAAAATTGTGCTGTAATATATACGCTTTTCAGCATACAATATTAATAAAAGTGAAGTACAGTGCATATATCCCTTCACAGAACTAAAGTATGCTTTTAAAAAAGGTTTAATGAGATGATGGAATCAAAGCTGAACTATATAAAAAGGCACGCATGCTGAAAACCCAACCCCAGCAGGGGTGTAAAAATCTCCCCCAGGAGATTTTTAGAAATACTAACATAAACTATGCATTCTGGTACACTGAGAAGAAAATAAATAAATCTATTACTACCCGACATATTAATAATATGTTATGCCATTGTTTGTTTTTCACTTTGTTCTGACATCTTGCTGCGAGAAGAGTAAAGAGGAGATAGTGTGTGACTTACTTTAAATTGTGGGTAAGGGTAGATAGCTCCCATTGTTCTGTGACCTGTCAGTCATCAGACCGGGGGTCACATTTCATTATGTGTTCATTTCTATCTGAAGTTGTAACCATGGATGTATAAAGAAGAGTTCTACCGCAAAGTTATTCTCCGTGGGGACTTCCGGCAACAATCTTGATTCTGATTGGCCAGAAGACTCGAAAAAACATCAGCAAAGATATTTTATTGAGAAGATGATCACTACGTGACAGAAGTTTTCAAAACCGTTTATGGTCTCCGGTACTTCCAGTCCAACGCCGACTGCATGCACAGTGTTAGAAAATCGGGCCTTCAAAATAAAAGTTGACTTTTTCCCCCCAAAAAAAAGAAAGAAATTCCAATTTTTTTTCTCCCAATTTTTTTCTTCTTCACTCACACATCCGCGACCCACTCGAAACGGGTCGGCGACCCACCAGTTGAGAACCACTGATCGAAAGCAATATTGGTAAATGATTTAATATCAGATTATAATATTGATATATGCTGTCTCACTGAAACTTGGTTGAGACATGAAGAATATGTCAGCATAAATGAGGCCACTCCACCCAGCCATATCAACACTCATATTGCTCGAGGCACGGGCCGAGGAGGTGGAGTTGCAGTAATCTTTTACTCAAGTTTACTTATCAATACTAAACCAAAATTAAATTATACCTCCATTGAAAGTCTCGTTTTTAGTCTTACGCATCCGACCTGGAAAACGTTGCAGCCAATATTATTTGTTACAGTGTACCGTGCACCAGGTCCTTATTCAGAATTCTTATCAGAATTCTCTGAGTTTTTATCAACTTTGGTTCTTAAAACAGATAAAGTAATTATCGTAGGTGACTTTAATATTCATGTTGACGATGATAAAAATAGCCTTACTGTTGCATTTAACTCTATATTAGATTCTGTTGGTTTCTGTCAGAGTGTAAATAAACCAACCCACTGCTATAATCACACTCTTGACCTTGTTCTGACTTATGGTATTGAAATTGAGCAACTATTAGTCCAACCGCATAATCCTGCTTTATCCGAACATTTCTTAGTAACTTTTGAAGTACTGTTACTAGACTACAAAGCATTAGTTAAAAACTCTTGCAGCAGAAACCTATCTGTTAGTGCTATAGCCAAATTTAAGGAAGAAATTCCACCAATACTTAACTCGATAGCATGTCTGCATGTAAGGGAGGAAACTTATACAAAATGTACACCACCCCAAATTGATCATGTTGTTGATAGTGCTACAGATGCGCTGCGAATACAATTAGACTCTGTTGCTCCTTTGAAAAAGAAGAAAATAAAACAACATAGATTATCTCCATGGCATAATGCCGAAACCCGCAAAATAAAGCAAAAGTCGAGACAACTTGAAAGGATATGGCGTTCCACTAAACTTGAAGAATCTCGTTTAATTTGGCATATTACTCTCAATGAATATAACAAAGCACTGCGTAAAGCGAGAGCAGCCTACTACTCTTCATTAATAGATGAGAATAAGAATAATGCAAGATTTATTTTCAGCACTGTAGCCAGGCTGACAGAGAGCCACAGCTTGATTGAGCCTTCTATTCCCATAGCACTCAGTAGTAATGATTTTATGTGCCTTTTTAATGATACAATTGTTACTCTTGGAAACAAAATGAATGACCTCTTGCCTTTGACCAGTATAGTGTTATCAACAGCTCCCGGAAACGTAAGTTCTAATATTACACTAGATAGTAAACTAGAATGCTTGTCAGCCATTAACCTTGAACAATTCAATTCAATGATTCTCTCTTCTAAACCATCAACGTGTATGTTAGACCCAATTCCAACTAAGCTGTTGAAGGAAGTTTTTCCATTAATTAGCACTTATTTATTAAATATTATGAATATGTCTTTATTATCAGGCTATGTTCCACAATCATTCAAAGTAGCAGTGATAAAACCGCTTCTTAAAAAGCACAACCTCGATCCAGAGGTTTTAGCCAATTATAGACCTATTTCTAATCTTCCGTTCCTCTCAAATATTCTTGAGAAAGCGGTCGCAAAACAGCTGTGTGATTACTTAAAAAACAATGATTTATTTGAAGATTTTCAGTCTGGCTTTAGAACACATCATAGCACAGAGACAGCTCTGGTTAAAGTCACAAATGACATTCTAATAGCCTCTGACAAGGGACATGTCTCTATTCTTGTTTTGCTCGATCTCAGTGCTGCATTTGATACTATCGACCATGATATCTTATTGCAAAGACTAGAGCACTTAGTTGGCATACAAGGAACTGCTTTAGACTGGTTTAGGTCCTATCTATCTGAACGCTCTCAGTTTGTACGTGTTAACGATGAATCTTCCACGCAAACCTAAGTTAGCCATGGAGTGCCACAGGGCTCAGTGCTCGGACCTATTTTGTTCACATTATATATGCTTCCGTTAGGCAATATTATAAGGAATCATTCTGTAAACTTTCATTGTTATGCGGATGATACTCAACTATATTTATCAATCAAGCCTGATGAAATTAATCATCTAAATAAAATTCAAGACTGCCTTAAGGACTTAAAAACGTGGATGACCTTAAACTTTTTGATGTTAAACACGACCAAAACTGAAGTTATTGTACTTGGCCCGAAGAATCTACGAAACAAATTATCTAAAGATATACTAACTATGGATGGCATTAATGTGGCCTCCAGTGAGACTGTAAGGAATCTTGGTGTTATATTTGATCAGGATTTATCCTTTAACGCCCACATAAAATCAATTTCAAGGACCGCCTACTTCCATCTACGTAACATTGCAAAAATCAGGCATATCTTGCCTCAAAACGATGCAGAGAAACTAGTCCATGCATTTGTTACTTCAAGGCTGGATTATTGTAACTTCTTATTATCAGGGTGTACCAAGAAGGCGCCATCTTACCTTAAAGAACTCATTATACCCTACTGTCCTACTAGGGCATTGCGTTCCAAGAATGCAGGGTTGTTGGTTGTTCCTAGAGTCTCTAAAAGTACAATGGGAGCCAGAGCCTTTTCTTATCAAGCTCCACATTTGTGGAATCAGCTTCCAGTTTGTGTTCGGGCGGCAGACACCCTATCCGTTTTTAAGAGTGCGCTTAAGACCTTCCTTTTTGCTAAAGCTTATAGTTAGGGCTGATTAGATTCAGCCCCTAGTTTTGCTGATATAGGCTTAGTTTGTCGGGGGACATCTTACTTCTTCCTTCTCTCTGTCTATACCTGTGTACTCTCATGTTCCGATTAACCCAGCTTCCCCAAATGTCTTTCTTTTTGGTGTCTATCTACGCCGGGATCCGGAGTCATGGATGATCCTGCGGTCCTGTGTCCTGCATCGCGAGCCCTGGATCTTGAGTCGTGGCTGTGGTCCTGGATCATAGGTCCTGGATGGATATCCTCGTGGATTCATCTTCCTATTATACACACATGCATTTCCAAACATTTGGACTACCTATGTTGCAAATGTATTATCTTTTCAATTTACACACGGCATCTATTGCACGTCTGTCCGTCCTGGGAGAGGGATCCCTCCTCTGTTGCTCTCCCTGAGGTTTCTCCCATTTTCCCCTTTAAACTGTGGGTTTTCTCTGGAAGTTTTTCCTTGTACGATGTGAGGGTCTAAGGACAGAGGGTGTCGTATTGTCATACTGATATTCTGTACACACTGTGAAGACCACTGAGACAAATGTAACATTTGTGATATTGGGCTATATAAATAAACATTGATTGATTGATTGATTGATTGATTGATTGATTGATTGATTGATTAAAATATAATTAATGCAAATAAACTACTTCTACTACTAATAATAATAATAATAATAATAATAATCATAATCAATTCAATAATATAAATACTAAATAAATTTTTTATAATATAGTTGTAATATAGTCAAGACAAAACATGCTTATGACATGCTCAAAAACTGATATTTCTTAAATCTGTATTCAAATGTAGTTCCCTCTGTCAACAATGTATTAACAACTACACACACATTTCTATCAGTATTTCTCTGTGTTGTGGTTGACATGATGATGCATTTTAGATCACAATGGCAAAGGAGAGAAATAAGACAGGGAGAGAATCGCAGACACAGAAAAAGGCAAAGCAGGCAAAGAATAATGGAGGAAAGGAAGGTCAGGGAAGGAAACTCAATCAGTGGAGGAAGGACAGGATGAGGGCAGCCATAGAAGAGTATCGACAGATCATTGAGGATGGTGGGGTTCCTCAGCTGAGGCTGTTGGCCAGGGCCTGGACCGTTCCTTAATCCACTCTCCAGCACAGGGTTGGTGTGCAATGGTCACTTTAATCATACAATTGGAAGAAAGCCATTCCTTCCTGAGAAGGATGAAGCAGACCTGGAGGAGATGATAGCAACCCTGGGGAAACGTGGATTCCCCCTGAGGTTGGACGACATTAGAAAACTGGCCTTTCAGTTTGCCGAAAAAAAAGGAATAAAAGTCTTCAGTCAAATCACAAAAAAGGCTGGCTATAGATGGTTTCAGGGGTTTCTGAGGCGAAACCCCAAACTGAGCATGCGCAAACCAAAGGCGCTCTCAGCCGCAAGAGCAGCAGGGTTCAACCCCACTGTTGTGAATAAGTGGTTTGAAAAGTATAAGGACACGATTGAGACCATGGGGTTGAAAAATGTCCCAGGCCACATCTGGAATTGCGAAGAAACAGGGCTCCAGGATCACTTCCTGTCCACCAGGGTGGTTGCAGAAGTTGGGGCACCCTTTTTTGAGGTCACTGGTGGAGAGAAAGGTCAAACCACCTGCATCAATGCTGCTGGTGGGTATGGACCCACAATGATTATTTTCAAAGGCAAGCGGATGAAGGCAGAATGGCTCTTCGGGGCTCAGAAGAATACCTTCGTAAAGATGTCCGATAATGGCTCACAGAATGGGGGAATAGGTTTCTGCAAAGCCTTCCAAAAAATGATCCACGACCCCATCTGCTCCTTGTTCATGGTCACACCAGTGTTGTAGTCAAGTCACCAATTCACGAGTCCAAGTCACTCTCGAGTCACCACTCTTCGAGTCCGAGTCCAAGTCCGAGTCACCAATGGAGAGTCGTAGTCAAGTCCGAGTCCAAGTCCGAGTCACCCAAGGAGTGTCCGAGTCGAGTCCGAGTCATCATTACCTGTGTTCGAGTCCGAGTCCAAGTCCGAGTCACCTAAGAAGAGTCCAAGTCAAGTCCGAGTCACAAGTCTTCATGTATTAATCTTCGTGGATATATGTGTTGAAATGTAGCTGTTCTTCTACATTGCTTTTATCCTGTCATGTTATACTAATCTGTCTTTTGAACTGCTGTGAAGCGAGTTTGGCTACAATTCTTGTAATTGGTAGGGAGACCAGGGACAGTTTTAACACGGGTCGGTTGTAACACCTTCAATATCTCCAATCACAAACAAGCTAGAGTGATGAAACTCACTCTGCACATGTGCAGTTAGATGGTAAGATCGCTGAGAAAAAAAGGAGCCATGTTTGAATTTCTCGCGTAAGTTATTAGCAAAAGTGTGTTTCTGAGGTAAAATATTAACTACAATTATATGATGTATTTTTTGGATACTGTCTTGAGTTCAAATGTCTAGGAATCCAAACTAGTATTATTAGAATCACTGTTTTGTAAGCTACAAATATAACTAGCTAAATATGGGTCAAGCTAGCAATCAGGCAGGTTCACAGGGGGTGGAAGCAAGACTGGTGGTTCTGGGACGGTTGTAACGGGACGGTTGTAACATGGCACATTTACAATGATGGCTCATTTGCTTGAATGATCAATTGTTCATTCAAGCATACAGTTGTATTGTTGGTTGGTGTGCATTGTCCCTGTACAAATAAACAGAATAAAATACTGTACAGTAGGCCTAAAGTGTGTGTGTGTGTTTACAGTATGCCAAATGTCAGAAAGAGGAAGACAGACAGGGGAGTGCCACTTGCTCTGCTGCAGAGGGCCTCAAATGAAGTTGAGAAGGGCAAATCATTCAGGGAAATGGCAAAGTCCCTGGATATATGCCATGTCACCCTGTACCGGTTCCATAAGAAGAGGCTGAGGTTGGAGAGTCAGGGATCACAAACACCCACAAGAGTAGGCTACTGGACACCAAAGAAGGTGTTCTCAACAGAGCAGGAGATGCTTTTGAGAGACTACCTGATGGAGGCAGCTGATTTATATTATGGTCTCAGCTCAAAGGAGGTAGGTCTACATAATTAAGGTAGAAGCACCTCTCAGAGAGCAGTTTAATCCTTCACAGAGGATGATGCTGTGTGTGTTATCTGTTATCCTGTTCATTGCTCATTGTTTGTTGGAGGATGTGTGAAACCCCATTCAAATCTTGTTGCCTTAGAATTTGACAGCTTTCCCTATTTGTTGTCATGTAGTGTGAAAAAGGTAACCGTTATTAACATGTTACAACCGTGCCTGGCATGTGTTACAACTGTCCCTGTACACAAGGACAGTTGTAACAGTTGAGTTTTAAAAAAAAAATACATTTTCCAATCTGTACTTATTTCATAAAAACATCTTAAATACATTGTTTCAGTAGCTGACATATTGATAATGTATAATATAGCAAAATGGCTATCCTATTGTAAATGTTGTTTTACTTATTGGGGAAAACCCCAAAAAGTGTTGCAACTGTCCCTGGTCTCCCAAAACAAATATAAAGCTTATTACTAATATTAATATTATTATATATAAATAAACTATATTTAAAATGAGTTACCTTTTAGAGAAGTGATTATATTTGTATGCCAATATTTTCCTATGGTAAAGTTTTCGTTTTGCACTTTTATTTTGATAGTAATAAGATCGGGACTCTTATTCTGAAGGAACTTTTACCTGTTAAATCAGTTTACTGATAAAGATGGAGCCCCAGAAAGTACATGGCTACTTAGCATGCAACATGACGTCATTCTGCATGTTAAGTAGCCGTGTGCTTTCGTGTTATCAGCTGAATCTGTATTGATTAGATCACGTTACTGCAGTGGTTCTCAATGTGGGGGGCGCGCCCCCCCTGGGGGGCGCAGAGGCATGCCAGGGGGTGCGCGAGAGACCAGGAGGAAAAATGGTTCTAAAAATAAAAAAGATTTTTTTTAAAAATCAGAATTTTTAAAATTATTGATTCGAAAATAATATGATGCAGTACTATTACGTCTGGGTCTTTGTGTTTCATTAAAGCTTGGCTCTGTGTGTGTGTGTGTGTGTGTGTGTGTGTGTGTGTGTGTGTGTGTGTGTGTGTGTGTGTGTGTGTGTGTGTGTGTGTGTGGAACGAGCCATTTTGTGTGCGCACGAGAGAGAGAGAGAGCGCACCGGTACTGGAGATCGTTGTTGTTAGCTTCTGGTGCTAGCGAGCTACGCTAACAGATATAAGGAGTTTTTTCAACAACAAAGTGGAGGAGAGTCCTCTCCTGTCAGACTGAGAGGCTCAGTGAGCTAAAGGACTCTCAGTGTTATCTCAGTGGGTCTCAAACGTTTTGGTCACCATTAATATAAACAATTATTTCCGAGGCACACGTTTATATGATCATTATAGTTATAAAAAAATAAGAGAATAAATGAAAAACAGGTATGAAATACTATATGACAGTAAAAAAAGAATAAAGTTTAAAAGGGTGATTTGTAAAATATCCATAAAGAAAAAGTAAATCTGTTTCATATGGGTGTTGAGAGAGGTATCCATAGATCTCTTCATTTTGCTCTCAAAGTGCACCAGATTGATGCATTTAACTTCAATATTTAAAAATAAATCTTCCCGGGGGAGCTTGCCCCCGGACCCCCCTATGTGAGGTCCACACACCACCTGTAAAAATAGCACTTGACCCCTGCTTACACCTATATGCCGTGAGCTGATTATCGAGCCTTCATTGTAACAGTCGCAGGACCATTGTGTATGTGCGTGGGGATTGTTGCAGTAGAACGTTCCACTGTAGCGACCGGTACATTAATGGGAAACCCTAAATGTTTGAGCACCCTCTATGAAACGTCAAGCTACCCCACAGCACCCTCAAAATAAATCTCTGGCGCCGCCACTGAGCCTGACTATCTGTGTTGGGGGGGCCCGACTTTTTTTTTTCTCCAAAGGGGGGGCCTGACAGAAAAAGTTTGAGAACCACTGCGTTACTGTGATGATTACTGAACACAGCCTATATGTCTGAACTCGATCCTTAGAGTAATGTATTACGGAGCCTTCTCTTCAATATTGTTTCCACATAACGAGCATTTTACGCTGCTCTTTTCCTATGTGGGAGCAGAATGTGTGAAAGCATACAGCACAATGCAGGGTGTGTCTCTAGACATCTTTAGACTGGAACAACGGGGGCCAGTACGTGAACTCGCCTCACAAGTGCACACGCCAGGATAGAGGACATCAGACTCCAGAGAAAATGTGCTCGAGTCCGAGTCAGAGCGTCAATGTACAAGTCGAGTCCGAGTCATCGGGGGGGGGGAATTCACGAGTCCGAGTCCAAGTCAGCGCACGCTATAATTCCCGAGTCCGAGTCCAAGTCATCGTGCGCGAGAATTCATGAGTCCAAGTCCGAGTCGCATCAATCAGTACGCGAGTCCGAGTCGAGTCACGAGTCCCGAAAATCGGCACTCGAGTCCGAGTCCAGGACTCGAGTACTCCATCTCTGGGTCACACCTCTCATGTGTACAACATCGACTTTTTCAATATGATGAGAGAGAACAACGTCACTGTATTTAGCCTATACCCTCACACAACTCACTATCTGCAGCCAGCAGACAGAGCACTGTTCAAGAGCTTGAAACACTACTGGAGGCTCGAGGGACGAAGGATCACCAGGGAGCGTGGAAGGAAACGGCTTGACAGGGCATTGTTCATGCCACTGTTTTCAAAGGCCTGGAGGAATGCTGCTACACCACTGAATGGCCAGGCTGGCTTTCGAGGGTCAGCGATATACCCATTCAACCCTGCCAAGATCAATGAGAATCTGTTCAAACATCTGAGAGATGCTTTCAAGAGACTCCAGTGGCCCCAGATGAGATGCTCTTTCCTGCACCATCAACCCCGTGTCATCCTCCACATGATGATGATGATCATGATGATGATGATGATGATGATGATGATGATGATGATGATGATGATGATGATGATGATGATGATGATGATGATGATGATGATGATGATGATGATGATGATGATGATGATGATGATGATGATGATGATGATGATGATGATGATGATGATGATGATGATTCCTGCCATCCATACATGTGGGAACTTCTGGAGCAGACCCCATGCCACCCTCTGCATGATGCTGTTTAGCCAGCAATCTCCCCTCCTCAGCGCTCTCCACCATTGTCCCCCATTGTAACCCCAACACCTATGGCAGAGGAGGTTGAAGTAGTGACACAGCCAGAGGTCTCCTTCAAATCTCTGATTACAATTCCAGTAAGAGAACGCCCAACCACCAGCCCCCAGAGGGCCAACCTCCTTCCTATAGTTTGACTAGCGACAGCCATTTTGCTTTCATCAAAGAGAAAGGGGGAAAGAAAAAGGATAAAAAGCAAAAACCTAAGGAGAAGAACACTGCACAAGTGATCCAAGAAACGTGTGCAATCTGCCAGCATTCATATGGGGACGGAAAGGACCCCAAGTCCACAGAAGAATGGCTTTCGTGTGCAGTCTGTGTCCAGTGGTTCCATGGAAGCTGTGCAGAGGATAACGGGGTTCTGGATGATGATGGCTCCTTGACATGCAAGGACTGCTTGTTTCCAGACATGTAATGTTGGAAGCAATTGTTTTAGGCAGGTTCATGTTTGTGTGTGTTGTGTTGCCTTCAAATATAGGCTACCTGTTAAAGGTGTATGTGTTCCCTGTGAAATAAATTGTAATGATTTTAGATTTTAATAACATTTTAACTTTTGTAATTAACAGCAGCATGTTGTAAGCAATTGTTTTACGCAGGTTTAGGTTGTATATGTTGCTTCAATGTTTGATATGTTGCCTTCAAATACACCTGCAGTTGTATGTGTTCCCTGTGAAATACAATTCAATGATTTTTGAAAATTATTAGAATCTATTGTTGTTTGATTCTCACAAAAAAAAAAAAAAAAGTTAACATCCACACCTATAAGCCTAAATGTTGTAACAACAATAACATTATAAATAGTAAAAGAGCTGAACATGGTATTGCACATTTAGCTCAGAGTGTTATGACCTGAGATGTTTTATTACAATAATAAATAAATAAATGTATTAGTTAAGGTGACTGAGGCTTTTCAACATTTCAGTGTCCCACATTTTGCACAGAACTGTCCCACATTGTCTGAGACAACTTGGCACTGAGAGTACTGATATGCCTACCATTTCTTTTATGAGTGTAATATCTGCATTTTCTCATTTGGTTTGATTAGGACACTTCCTGGGTATTTCAGAATGGTACTGGATGTTGATTTATTGTATTGGCTTCATATCGCAATATATTCCAGAAGTCTGAAATGCAAAAAATGTCCCACAATTCACCCTATGTTTGATATGTGGAGAGAAGTTGTCAAAGGTGCAGCAGCCTTTACGTATTGGAGGAAACACACGGAAGAGGAAGACAGCTGACGATCTTCAGTCATCATTCCATCAGTTAACTCTTTTTAGGGTGCAGCTATATGTTTTATTTATTTCAAAGTGGATCCATTTTAATTATATTCATTTTTTTCAAATGTGCAGAGGACTCCCCAAATGCTGTGTTGATTTATTTTAAAGTAGGCCTGTGTCTTTTTTTGTATTCTCCTTATAAGAGTTATTTGTTTCTTATTAGAGGTTAACAGTTTTATAAATAATAAATGCAAAAAAACTAGTTTTTGTGTATGATATAACAATAAATACAACTTTATAAGCTATGAAATATCTTTTGCGGCTCCAGACAAAACAAATAGTTGGTAAAGGGGGCAAAATGGCTCTTTTGGTCAAGAAGGTTGCAGACCGCTGGTTTAGAAGAAAGAATCATTGAATTCAATTGTTCGAGGTATATGTACTTTGTTTATTTAAAATCAAACAAAACACCCGAACCCCGAGAAACAATTTTATGCAAATCCACGTTTATTTTTAAATGAGCCGTTGCGACTTCCGACTGATTTCAATAGAGCGGTTCATATTAAACCCACAAAAAGCCCCGCTAAAAACAAGCTGGAAAAAACGAGTGCAACACAAACTTCTTTAAAGAGGAGTAGACTGGACATAATGAACACACTTCGGGTGTCATTGTCTCCCATTACCCCCAGATTGGACCGGCTTGTTGCAGAGACACAAGCTCAGGGCTCCCACTAATTCAGCGTAATGGTGAGTTGTATGCACTTTATTTAGTTTTTATGCCGGTGTTCAACTGAATATTATGTTAACTGGTTAGATCTGCTTACGCATTTACTTTGATTACCTCCTTCTTTTTTTTAAATCAACACTTAAAACTCACTTTTTCTCTCTGGCTTTTGTTTAATTATTTATTTATTCATTTATTTATATAGGCCTAGGCCTATTTATTATTATATTATTTATTACATTATTCGAATATAGGAATAGTAGATAGGATTACTTAAAATATAGTACCTTATATTTCATATTTTTTCCCTTTAGACCCTTGCGGTTTATTCTTAAAAACCCTTACCCTTACCCACCCCCCATTTTCCCTCTGCTGGTCTATGGCCTTGTAGAGGGTAACGGTCCCTCTGCTGGTCTATGGCCTTGTAGAGGGTAACGGAGTACAGAGTCGCTTAGATAAGCGGGGGAGTGCATCTGACGAAGAGATAGGTTGTTCTGCTCCCTCTCTCTGTTTCTTATCCTATATCTAATAGAACTGCTCGGGTCTTGATAGATTGAGTGGGGAAGTTCAAGAGATCTTTCTAGAGGGTTATCAAGAATAACTTTTATCCAATGACCTTTCCCCTCTCTGTCTGTGTCTGTGTATTCTCTTGTTCCGATTAACCCAGCCACATCTTTGTTCTTGTTTTGTATCTATATATACGCCGGGATCCGAAGTCGAGGCTGATCCTCTTGCTGTAGTCCTGTGTCCTGGATCCTCTATCCTGAGTTCTGGATTAAGTCGTGGACTTCGGGTCGTGGCTGAACCTGTCTCTGCGGTCCTGCCTTGGGTCTCGTCATGCTGCTTCCCTGATGGCTTCCTCAGGATTGTAACTGACATCCTCGTGGATTCATCTTCTTATTACAGACATGTGCATTTCCTAACATTCGGTCTATATGCTGTAAAATGTATTATCTCTTCGATTTACACACGGCATCTATTGCACGTCTGTCCGTCCTGGGAGAGGGATCCCTACTCTGTTGCTCTCCCTGAGGTTTCTCCCATGTTCCCCTTAAACTGTGGGTTTTCTCTGGAAGTTTTTCCTTGTACGATGTGAGGGTTAAAGGATAGAGGGTGTCGTTTTTCTCATACTGATATTCTGAACAATCTGTGCTGTTGTATTTGCTGTAAGGTGTCTCTACTGCAGGGACGTGCACAGGTACGGGCTAATGTTGCCCGGGCAACAGCCCGTTTACCATTTTTGTCTGACCTGCCCCTCTGGAGAGAGCGAGAGTTTGTTTTTCTATTGTGGCCGAATCAACATGATAAGCCCAATTAGTATTGTAGCGTCTCGCTGCGGGAAACACACTTTGTCAGCCCCAAGTCACGGGACTTTGTTTACAATCTGACAGCTGGAAGCAGGGCCGGCCCTGACCAATTTGCTGCCCTAGGCAAGATTTTAGCTGGCGCCCCCCCCCCCCCAGATGCAGACACTTACACTTACTATGACTTGCGCGTGCATGGTTGTGGTGTATATTGTGTAATATTGAAGTTAAAAGCATCAATCTGGTGCACTTTGAGAGCAACATTAGGAAATCTATGGATACATCTCCCAACACCCATATGAAACAGAACTGTAAGTAGATTTTATTTTTCTTTATGGATACTTTACAAATCACTCCCCTTTCAAACTGTATTCTTGTTTATTAATAACAACTTTTTTGTACTGTCATATAGTATTTTATACCTGTTTTTCACCTATTCTCTTATTTTTGTATAACTATAATGATCATATAAAGGTGTGCCTTTACCTCACTGAGCTGAGGTTATCAGAGCCGCTCAGTCTTTCAGGAGAGAGCTCTCTAAAGCTCTCCCCCCGCGGCCGCTTACACAGTAAATTCCAATGTTAATAAAAGCACACAGAAGCTGTGTACGTTTTTTTGGGAGTTTGATTTATTTTAAATTAACACAAATATAAAATTAAAACCTATAATTGCACACTACCATTATTTAAAAAAAAGAACAATTTCACATAAACCTCTGGTTTTTACTGGGGCTGGGGCAGTTCAACTTGATTTTTGGGGGGGGGGTGTGCCATAGTTTATGGGCGCTGTACGCAATATAGTCGTAGTTCTGTTAGTATAAGATAATAAGATGTACTTTGTTGATTCAAAATCGTGAAATTGTGTTGTTATGAAATTTAAAAAATAAATATATTTTTAATTTCTAACTTTTTTTTTTTTTTCTCCCCAATTTTCGGCGCCCCCTATGGGTTGATGCGCCCTTAGCATTCGCCTATACTGCCTATTCCGAGGGCCGGCCCTGGCTGGAAGCAAAGGAAAGCCCTCCGGCCTCATATGGCTATAGTCATCTCACCAAATACCTGCCTGGCGTTAGAGCATAGGGGACAAACCAGGGGACTTTACTTCCTCTTGCTACCGTCGGTTATTTACAAACAAACACCTAAATATAGCCTACTTGTTGTTATTGAGCTTCTGTGTTTCTGTGTCTTCTCATCTGTAAACTCCCTCAACGGGGCGCTCACTCTCTTTTCTTGATCGCCCTCTCACAGGAGAACACTTCACTGTCCCGCTTCATTGTAGGATTTCTGCCATGTCTCTACTTCAGTTTGACCATCTCTGTTATTAAGTTATGAAATACTAAATAAATAATTAGATAGGCCTACCTACCGTTACTGCGCTCATAAAGAATGATAAGAATAATGTCTATTGAACTGGGAGGCCCTTTTTCCAGTTTAGAGCAATAGCCGCTCCAAATGTCTGTGCACGTCCCTGCTCTACTGTAGGCTATTTTTATTTTATGTACATCACTTTGGCTCGACCAAAAATCGTTTATAAATGTGCTATATAAATAAAACTTGATTTGATTTGATTTGATTTTGCAGTGCGAGAGACTTTGAGACAGCAAACTGTGTTCAGTCAGTGTTTGAACGGGCAGATTGTCTGTAAACTACAGCATATAAATGAAGCCTGCAATAAATAAATAAAATCGATTGAACTATAGCCGAGGCAATTCAGGTCTGAACCCAGAGACGTGCACACATAGACTCTAGGTAGTGCTTGAGCACCTGCCCGTTTTGCCCTCTGGACAGATGTGCCCTTTTGAAAGTTCGTTTTTTACAGTTTAAAAAAAAAAAAAAATTACAGTGTAGCCTACTGTATGTGGCTCATGGTAACATCGATCAATTCTGGATTAAAAGCTTCTAATATATACAACAATGCCCCAAATGCGCGTTGTAATTTTGTCAGACATCCCCACGCGTGCCCCGCGGCACTCCTGTACGTGCCCTGGCTGCAGCCCCTCCCTTCCCTGCTCTCAACGTGAACGCGCAGCGCGCAGAGCTGACAGTCAGTCACTCAGTCAGACAGGCCACGGCGGGTGTGTGGTGCAGCAGCACGCAGCAACACGATTAAAAGTGCCCTATAGTGACGACCAAGTAAGTAACCACCAGGTAACAAATACAACGAGTGTATTGTTTAATCCCCTAAATCAGATGCCAAACTAAACTATACAGGGTTCGTACCGTACGGTCATTGAAAACCTGGAAAAGTCATGGAAATTCAAAATGCAAATTCCAGGCCCTGGAAAAGTTATGGAAAACAATATTTTTCCCAAAGTCATGGTAATGTAACTAAAGTTGCGTCAAATATAATTTACATTTGATCTAATCGCCGAATTAATCTGCGGTCGCGAGCTGTTATGTGCGCATGGTGTTATTTTTTAATATATGAAGCGCGAGCTGTGTGCTCGAGTATTCTTGCCTGTCGGGCCGGCTGAACTCTGCTGCTCCGGGATGAGGGTCAGCTACATTAGCTACGGTGCGTTCGTTAACTGTGCGGAGTCACTGTGGCACAGACTGCACCGCTGGTGAACAGCTGTTAGTAGTAGAAGTACTCAGATCTTGTACTTGAGTAAAAGTAGAAGTACTCAGATCTTGTACTTTAGTAGAAGTACTCAGATCTTGTACTTAATAAAAGTAGAAGTACTCAGATCTTGTACTTGAGTAAAAGTAGAAGTACCACAGTGTAGGAATACTCTGTTACAGTAAAAGTCCTGCATTCAAAATGTTCCTCAAGTGAAAGTAGAAAAGTGTTATAAAAATACTAAGAGGCATGAAAATACATTTTCAAAATGCTCAACAGTGCTGCCATAATTATAAACTGACTGCTACACATTTAAAATAAATGCTTTTATATATTTCTATTAGATGTAACTCTTTGGCGTTTCTGTTATTATTACCTGCTGCTTTAGTTGTTCTGACTGCTAAAATCCTCTGTTATTCCTCATTTTAAAGCTGATATTCCGTGGGGTCGGGGGCTCGGATCCTTGTCACCTTTTTCATACCTGATGAGTTTGCATCCCTGACTACAGTTGCGTTAGCGTGTAGAAGCTAGTAAGCCTACTATTTGATTTGTTTTAGATAGGCATCTGCATCAGACAGCATATGGTTATTGAAATAAATATATATGCAATTACGACATACAAGATGTGCCTTTAATAAATCTCACACTACTAAGGCAGCCGGCGGTTCCACCAGGGGCGTCAATCCCGGGGGGGGGGGGGGGGGGGGGGTGTTTCATCCCCCCCTAGCTTCAGATTGGACCCCCCTAAGTCATTTAGAATAATAAAAATAAATGTTAAAATAATACAAATGTTGATAATAAATCAGTAAAATCAGGCAAAAATAAGAATTAAATAACATAACCCTAACACCGAAATAAAGTAACCAAAAACCAAAAAGAAACTTAACAAAATCCTTTTTGCGCACAATTTCGGAGCGCACAACGACTCAGAAGGTGCCCCTTTTTTTTCTCTTGAGCACCTGCCCCTATAAATGTCTGTGCACGCCACTGTCTGAACCCATGCTTTGAAAAACGCTACTTTACTTGCATGTTATCTAATCATCTGCCGTAGACACGTTTTTTGTTGTTGTTGCAATTATATGCCTTTGTGGTGTGTTTGATTGCAACGTTCAACCCAATGGAAAATAGCTAACCAGTCACTGGAATAACCAGTTAAACCGGAAAACAAGTCGTATTATTTTATTTCGTCATATTTATCCCCCCACAACTTGAAGGGAATATTTTTTTACATGAAACCGATCCGTGGCGCAAAAAAGGTTGGGGACTGCTGCCCTAGGGGGCTCCGTACAAAACAGCTGAGGAGCCGGACAGACAGGTCGTCATCTGCAAAGAACCTGGAGTGTCTCGAGACAGGAAACATGTCTTGTTTAGTGTGTTTGTGTGTGACTTTTACTGCTGTGTCATCACCTTTCATTATCATAGTGGGATTACAAATATTTTATTAGTTTGAGAGGGAAATAATAGATTGTGACAGTTGTGAGAATAAAACCTTTATATTGACATTCATATTTAAAATGTGGTATATAGGAGTAGGAGACTCAGGATCATGATGAAAACATGATGAAGACTCAGGCTCATGGTGAAGGCATGATGAAGACTGTAGAGTTATATTTGTATTTATTCATGTTAGCAAACTATGGATAAGCTTAAAATGGGAATAATTTGGGTAAAACTGTGAGCTGCATTTGGGGCCTGTTGACATGTGTTTTTGAGGACAAAGGAAGATGGGGGAAGGTGAGAGCATGTCCTGATTTGCATTCAACTTAGAACGAGCTACAGTGGTTGTGATGTTAAGAGAGGTCCCTTGGGTTTCTCTGGTGCTTATCAATAGTAGCAGTTAAGTGAATACTGTTCAAACAATACCTGTGTTTGTGTTTTATATTGATTTCTCTGTTTTATCCTTTCATAAATGTAAGGACTACAAATGGCTATAAACATTCTGGGCTGGTTGGAGTAAACAGGGTTTTATGGCTCTGTGGGGGAGGTGTAGGTATGCAGGCCTTGAGACCTTTTGTTGTAAAGTGAGCCTGTTTGGTTTCCTGCTGCGTTTCCTGCTGCGTTGCGTCTCCCAATGAGATGACCTGAAAAGATGACCAGCTGACCTAACACCAAACCCCTCCTTCTTACTCTGGTATATATCCGGTGGATCCCTGGCGTTCGGCCTCTTCTTCACATGCTGCCCTCGGGTGAAAGTAGCTCTGCAGTATGCGGACCAGAGCAGGAGTAAGCCGGCATTACTCCTTAAGCATTGCAATATAACTGTAATATATCATGTTGTATTGTAATGATTGTATTGCATTGTCATATTGCCATTAAAGTAGATTATTGTTAACGGTTACTTTGTAGATATGGATTCCTTCCTGTATTATAACCAGCTTCATAGGAACGCGCGGAGATTTGAAAAGCGGACCAGTTATCCCTCCAAATCTCCAACAAAATGGTGACCCCGACGTCTATAACGAAGCTGAGGAAGAATTCAGACGCTTTCAAACATCTCAGACAATCAGCAGGACTCTGCAACTTTGCAAATAAGGTAAGCAGACGATGAAAGTCGCCTGTCTGTAATTGGATACGCTAAAACTTTAGGATTGTCTGTAGGCGTTTCACAGTGTTTTTATAGTTTAAATGGAATATACAATGCATATTTTACTATGTTAGGAAAGTTATATACAAAACGTAAACGTTGATCGACAGGTAGACGAAAGTCCTGCGTGACGTAAAATAGAGCAGTTTGGCGCGGATCTGCAGGTGTTTATTCCTGAGTGGCGTAGAAATGGTGCAGTTTGTGTGAATGCGAGGTTTGAATCCTGCACGGCAAAACCTGAAAACTCGATATATCAGATCGAGTCGCCGTTTAAAACTGGGGTTTAAATAACAGACCAATGCTAAAAGCTTAAAGCCAGAGGTCTGTTATATATTAAACCAAGGTAGAGCGTTTCCCTTTGTCTGGAAACTTCTGCTGCTGCCATCTAGTGGCTGAAAGGGGGTATCACACCCTTGAAACTTCTGCTGCTGCCATCTAGTGGATGAAAGGGGGTATCACACCCTTGAAACTTCTGCTGCTGCCATCTAGTGGCTGAAAGGGGGTATCACACCCTTGAAACTTATGCGAGCTTAGAGTTTAATCATTACATTGCTGGCCGGTATTGTTTGGTAAACTGGTACAAAACAATAAGGGATTGAACATTTTTTACAACGACAGCACCAGGAGATGAGTAAACTCAAGAATCTGTAGAGTGTAAATACATTGTGCAAAACACATTTTACACTCGAACTGTTTGCAAATGTAGACAATATAAATACATGTTCAGAAAGAAGACATAGGCCTACACTTGATTCAAATTTCATTACTGTGATCCGATTGGTGTGCTCTGCAGGTTTACTATTGTTCGAAGTAACAGTGGGATTTAAAATGAGAGAAGATATGGAGATGTTCTTTCATAGTGTGTGGAATATGTGATGCTGGAAACATGTAAGTATTTCAGAGTTGTGTTGGGTAAATATGTAACAATGGATGAAACAATTTTTGGAGTTAGTTTTTGTAATATCATAAGTAGACATTAATTATGTTGTTTAGATGGCATTTAACAACTAAGACAGATAGTATGATTAGAAAGAGACAGAGTGGAAAGGGTTGGATTTATTTAACATCAGTGTGCTAGACTTCTTATAGGTAATGTGTACCGGGACCTGGACTCCCCCTCTGAGTTAGAAAGGCTTTGATCCCGACCCTCCAAGCAGACAACGAGACCTAACCCAACAGGAGACTCCTCCTTCTCCATCGTACAGACAGAGAACCAGAGCTGAACCAACAACAACAACAAGACTACATCAAGACTGCAGCCAGAACTATCTCCACCTGTGGCATCCAGAACCAAACCAGCATGCTGACATACAGAGAGATACTCTCATCGGTCCCTCAAACAGGACATGAAGTTCCAAACTGCGCCGCGAGATTTGGCACAATAGACATGAGAGCAGAATCCGCCCTCCATAAAAACAGCAGAGAGACTGTAAAGGAGGAGTGCAACAACAGTGGCATGATGGGGCTGCAGATGTGACTGGGCCAATGGCTGCCTACAAAAGTTACAGCGGATGGATTCAACAGCTGATGGACTGAAGAGAAGACAGAATCAGAGGAGTTGGCAGGGTCGATTAGAAGTGAGGAGGCCGGGGTCACGGCTTGAGAAAACCAGGGGAGGAGGAAAGGAGAACGGGAATGAGTGAGTTACACATAAACACACTTATTCACGAAACGCACATTTAAATAACTTGAATTAACTTCATAAATACGTAAAGACAGAAAGATTTATTAATCATTTGGTAAATTAAAAATAGCAGTAAAGAGGAAACTATTAAAGTAAAATGATAATCATCCTAAAACACACTGACAGAGTAGAACCATATTCTTCAATATTTTCATCATGTTAACAATTCATTCTTTAAGACATTTTTATTCACGTGTGAATAAAGTAGTGATCTCATTGGTTACAATATTGATCACCATTAAAAGGATAGTTTTAGGAACCACTCTATAGGACAAATCTTTGTTTGTATTAATGGCTAGTGCCAAGCCACATATTAAATTCCAATCTAAAGTGTTGATTTCACCATTGTGGCATAGTTATTACCAGACTTCGGTTTTAAATCCTTGATAAAGGAGGGAGTAATTGTTGCATGTTCGGACACCCAAGGTTCCACACACTGCTAAAGAGTTTAACATCGTTTTTTAAGTAGACCAGAATTATAATGAGCTATGAAATGCAGAGCGACACAGATCCTAGTAATGTTTTGACTCAAGATAATAGTTATTGTACACAAGTTTCTGAAATAGATCATTAGACATTTTAATTAGTAGTGGTACTCAAAGGAAGTGAGTTTTGTACCAAGTTTCAGGAAAAGTGGGAGGCGGAAGTCCCAATGACAAGTGAGAATCATCTTGAAAATTATAGTTGAAATCGTGACATATTTTTGTAGACAAAGGATACTGGCCTATGCTGAAATGTCAAAGTCTCTGCAGAGCACGACACATGGCCAAAAAAGACGGAGACCAACTGACCTTTGACCCTGACCGACAGTGTAACTTGACAAGGCACTGTGGATGACTGACTCTGGGGTGAACCTGACCAAACTTGACATGACGACCAGACAGTGTGAGTGTGAATGTATGCCGGCATGTGATCAGTGTAACTGCATGATTCTAAAACAATAACTAACCAAGCATGTTTTTGGACTAACATATTATTTTGGAGCTCCAAGGGAAACGAGAGGTTTCCTAAAAATTCCACAAAAAGGGGAAACCGCACATGTGATATTTTACTCTCACATGAGTTGGCGGTTTGCAAATGTAAAACTACAATCTGAAGATTCTGTTTCTTTTAGGCCTGAAGGACGGAGAGGAACACTTCTTTTCACTGAAGTGTTCACTGTGGAAATAATGATAATAATGTTCGTTATGTCGCTAACCAATTACCTGACAGTTTTTGTTCCCCTCCCATTACAGGCTTTTGTTACACATGATTTCATGTGTAAAAGGGGGGAGTGAGTATAATGTATAAATCTCAACATGGCTGTAAAATTCACAATTTAAATTTTTCTTTTAAGGATTGACAGAAACCTTCCGCCCCAACCCAGATGTTCAAACTGAGCATTGAATGTAATTAACCTGCTCCATATCTGGGGATAAGATACTGTTTGATGAATGTTGAGATGTTTCTAAATATTGATTTGAATTATAACGGGTAACAAAGAAGTAGTGGCCAAGGGGCTACTGTGAAACCGAAGAAGTTGACCTGTGATAATGAAACAATTTTGTAATATTTTAACAGACATTAGAGTAACTGAGGTTTGAAATGTAGAAAGAACATATTACAGTTAAGTTAAGCTAAAACATAGTAATGTAATGAGACAGAATTTAATTTAGACAACATCATGTAACTAGCCTGGTAAAGAAGTAAAAGCCATAGACTTTATTGTTTAGGTCATTATGAGGATATACATTTCATCTAAATTTAGAATAGAAAGACATTTGATGACAGTTTGTTGGAATTCTGTATTCATTTTTTCAGCGTGATAATATCTAAGCACTGACAGGTAAAAGCAGTATCACCAGGAAATCATTCACTTTGTTAGCATCGTGATTTTGGTTGTTTTTGAATCCATAACATTAGTGTGTTTCTTTACCAGAAACATTAGCAGTTCATATTATATTTGGATTTTAAATAGGATTTCATTTAAAAATAAACACGGATGCTTGTCAGAAATTCAGAGCTATTGAAATATGTTATTTAGTTTACCTAAAGATGTTGGGGTTCTTATTTAGTTGGCACAATCCAAGTATTAAGATTCTGAAGCTGCACTGGCAGATAGGAGGTCTACAATTAATTTGGAAAACCTGTTCACAGACGGCTGTTGTTTCAAGACACCCCACCAACAGGCTCCAAGTGGGTCAAAACAGCTGAGCGTAGGCTTGAGGGAGTTGTATCAGATTTCTCCACACAGGTCGCTGGCGCCAAAAGGGGGACCCGAGAAGCACGAGGCCGACAGCAGAGTTCGTCTGGCTGAAAGTCATCAGGACAAAGTGGCTCAACCCCAGGCTCTCCGACCCCGACCGAGTGACCCAGCGGACCTCTTATGCCGTCTGCCTGGGAGAAAAGGGGGACAGCTCGTACCACGGAAGCCAGTGTGCGGCGGGGAAACCACCTACTAGGACCAGGGGACGACATCAGGACGGACGTGGTCCTGGCAGACGTGGACTACTCGGAAGCAGCGGACTGGAGGACCAGGACCCTGGAGACATCCTTACAGCAGACGACCCGGGAGGCATCATCAGCGGGCCGGAGAAGGAGGACCCTGGAGACATCTCTACAGCACCGACCCGGAAGCCGCCATCAGCGGGCCGGAGGACGAGGAGGAGGAAGACATCTCTCTAGCAAGCAGCCCAGAAGCTGCTGTCAGCGGATTGGGAGACAAAGACACGGCAAGCCAGGACGGCGCAGCAGAGGAGTCTACTTCGCTCTGATCAGTTCTACCCGTGAAGGGCAAGCTGCATCTCCCCCTCCCTATTAGCTGTCCTTGTGGGCTATTCCTCCGGGGGGGGGGGCTGATGATTCTAGCACTCAGCTACCCCCTCATGGTTCCTTCACTGCCATGGAAAGTGGTGTTCGGTCTCCATGAAGGTTTCAAGTACTCTGAATACCAGCTTCGGATGGATTTACGGACACAGTAGAAAAGAATGACCGTGGGTATATTTCAAAATGCCTTGTCTAAGTTTATCTCTGGAGAAGGAGATAAAAAGGGGGATTTGTAGAGTTATATTTGTATTTATTCATGTTAGCAAACTATGGATAAGCTTAAAATGGGAATAATTTGGGTAAAACTGTGAGCTGCATTTGGGGCCTGTTGACATGTGTTTTTGAGGACAAAGGAAGATGGGGGAAGGTGAGAGCATGTCCTGATTTGCATTCAACTTAGAACGAGCTACAGTGGTTGTGATGTTAAGAGAGGTCCCTTGGGTTTCTCTGGTGCTTATCAATAGTAGCAGTTAAGTGAATACTGTTCAAACAATACCTGTGTTTGTGTTTTATATTGATTTCTCTGTTTTATCCTTTCATAAATGTAAGGACTACAAATGGCTATAAACATTCTGGGCTGGTTGGAGTAAACAGGGTTTTATGGCTCTGTGGGGGAGGTGTAGGTATGCAGGCCTTGAGACCTTTTGTTGTAAAGTGAGCCTGTTTGGTTTCCTGCTGCGTTTCCTGCTGCGTTGCGTCTCCCAATGAGATGACCTGAAAAGATGACCAGCTGACCTAACACCAAACCCCTCCTTCTTACTCTGGTATATATCCGGTGGATCCCTGGCGTTCGGCCTCTTCTTCACATGCTGCCCTCGGGTGAAAGTAGCTCTGCAGTATGCGGACCAGAGCAGGAGTAAGCCGGCATTACTCCTTAAGCATTGCAATATAACTGTAATATATCATGTTGTATTGTAATGATTGTATTGCATTGTCATATTGCCATTAAAATAGATTATTGTTAACGGTTACTTTGTAGATATGGATTCCTTCCTGTATTATAACCAGCTTCATAGGAACGCGCGGAGATTTGAAAAGCGGACCAGTTATCCCTCCAAATCTCCAACAAGACTCAGGCTCATGGTGAAGACATGATGAAGACTCAGGCTCATGGTGAAGACATGATGAAGACTCAGGCTCATGGTGAAGACATGATGAAGACTCAGGCTCATGGTGAAGACATGATGAAGACTCAGGCTCATGGTGAAGACATGAAGAAGACTCAGGCTCATGGTGAAGACATGATGAAGACTCAGGCTCATGGTGAAGGCATGATGAAGACTCAGGCTCATGGTGAAGACATGAAGACTCAGACTCATGGTGAAGACATGATGAAGAATCAGGCTCATGGTGAAGGCATGATGAAGACTCAGGCTCATGGTGAAGGCATGATGAAGACTCAGGCTCATGGTGAAGACATGATGAAGACTCAGGCTCATGGGGAAGACATGATGAAGACTCAGGCTCATGGTGAAGACATGATGAAGACTCAGGCTCATGGTGAAGGCATGATGAAGACTCAGGCTCATGGTGAAGACATGAAGACTCAGGCTCATGGTGAAGACATGATGAAGACTCAGGCTCATGGTGAACACATGAAGACTCAGACTCATGGTGAAGACATGATGAAGACTCAGGCTCATGGTGAAGACATGATGAAGACTCAGGCTCATGGTGAAGACATGATGAAGACTCAGGCTCATGGTGAAGGCATGATGAAGACTCAGGCTCATGGTGAAGACATGAAGACTCAGGCTCATGGTGAAGACATGATGAAGACTCAGGCTCATGGTGAAGACATGAAGACTCAGACTCATGGTGAAGGCATGATGAAGACTCAGGCTCATGGTGAAGACATGAAGACTCAGACTCATGGTGAAGACATGATGAAGACTCAGGCTCATTGTTACATTCCCTTCTAAATCTAGGGGTACAAAGGGAAGTAACAACACACAAAATAACCGGCCGAGAGAAAAAGGAGAGGAAACTGAATGCTGAAGCCACAAAGTGAGGTTTTAATTAATAAAAAAGTAAAGAGGCTGACCAGCCAAATTGCAAAACAAACTTAATTAACTAAGGACAACTTTCTTTCAAAAGAAAGTGACCAACGTAAAACAATACACAAAGACACACTGGAGCACATCCAACCCAGTCTCATACAAAAACGTGTAATAACTACGTTGGTCCATAACGTAGGACGTAGTATTTCTACAAAAACGCCTCTGAAATTGCAAGATCCCTACGTTTTTTTTCACCATTCAATGGCTGCCGTCTATGTCACGTGATCTTCACATTTCTCCCTGCAGAAAAAAAAAAATGGCCGAACTTCGTTTTATTCTCGGTGTAAAATGCCTATTTTAAAGTTAGTTTGGCCATTAAAATGCGTTTTGATGTCATTTGATGCGAGAAATACGAGTTGTTATTTCAGATTATGTGTGCAGTGTGTTAGAACGGGGTACAAAAATACTGGACTCAAATGCGTCGACTCATATTTTAATGAAAAAAAATAAAACAAAGTTTTAACAAAAAAGCACTCTTGCGAGCACAAAACTTCTTGATTTCAAACAAACAAAACTCTCCTCTCTGGTTTTAACGCTGGGTCTGTGGACATAGAAGCACACTGAAACAAGACGAACTGGCACAAGACAAAGGGAGACAAGGACTATTTAAACATGATGGAATAGGGAACAGGTGGAAATAATCAGGGGCGGGGCAGACGCTGACGATGGCGGAAAACACCCAAAGTGAGGAAGTAACAGGACCTGAAAGGAAAGACAAGAGGTAAGTACAAAATAAAACAGGAAATGGGAAAACGATACATGACATGAAACATGGGGACTTGACTAGAGATGACCGACATAAAATAGACAGACAAGACGTGAAGTAACAAGAAAACCTGACTCTACATAAAAACCTGACTAGACTTGGAATTACTTACCTGACTAAACATGAAATGACAGACATAAAACAAACAAGGCTAACACAATTGACGAGACACCACAGTACTCCCCCCTCTAGGGACTGCTCCGGAAGTCCCAGACACTCCTGGAGTCAGTGATCAAACTCCGATCTACAATGAAGCTTGCAGGGACCCATTGTCTTTCTTCGGGACCGTAACCAACCCAGTCCACGAGGAATTGTTTCCCTCGACCACGGTTACGGACTCCAAGCAGTTTCATCCGGGGAGGCGGTGGGGGCTTAGAGGCGGGCACCAGAGGACTCTCTCTTACAGGCTTGACCTTCCCCACATGAAACGTCGGATGGACCTTGAGCGACCTGGGTAGATGTAAGCGTACAGACACTGGGTTAATCACCTTAGACACCTGGAAAGGGCTCACGAACCTTGGGGCTAGCTTTCTGGACATGACATGAAGGGGTAAGTCTTTGGTAGTCAGCCAAATGCTTTGTCCAGGCCTATAGGATGGAGCAGGTCTGCGATGCCGATCCACCACCTTCTTCATCTGGCTGGCACTGCGCAGGAGAACACGATGAGCACCTGCCCAGATCCGGTGGCACCGACGGACCATGGCGTGTGCCGACGGGACTGTGACCTCACCTTCATTGGCAGGGAACAAGGGTGGCTGGTAACCATAAACACACTGGAAAAGAATAAGTCTAGTAGATGCGGTGGGCAGTGTGTTGTGAGCATACTCGACCCACACCAGGTGCTTGCTCCACGATGCCTGGTTCTGGGAAACGAGACACCGCAAACAGGTCTCCAGCTCCTGTTTGATGCGCTCTGATTGGCCATTGGACTGCGGGTGGTAACCCGAAGACAGGCTGACGGTGGCACCCAGGAGATGGTAGAACTCCTTCCAAAAACCTGAGATGAACTGGGGGCCTCGGTCCGATACGATGTCCCTGGGAAAACCATGAATGCGGAAAACTTCACGTAACATGACCATGCCATTCCATGACCCTCTGCAATTTCTTTGGCAGAGGGGAGCTTGGGTAATGCAATGAAATGTGCCATTTTACTGAATCTGTCCACCACCGTCAGGACGGTGGTGTTTCCCTCGGACACGGGTAATCCAGTGACGAAGTCCATGGAGAGGTGTGACCATGGACGGTGTGGAACAGGAAGAGGCTGCAGCAGACCCATCTGAGCTTGTATGGAGGTCTTGTTTCTGGCACAAATGGTACAGGCTGCCACATACTCTGCCACCTGTTTCTCCATAGCCGGCCACCAGAAACTTTGCTTTATCATAAAGATTATGCGTTTAACCCCCGGATGACAGGTGAGCAAAGACGTGTGAGCCCAGTGAATTACCTGTGAGCGAACTGAAACAGGTACAAACAACCTATTTTGCGGGCAACCACTAGGGGCCGGGCTCTCACCATGTGCTTGCTTCACCACAGATTCTATTTGCCATGAAACTGCCCCAACCACACAATGAAGTGGAAGGATGCTTTCAGGTTTTTTGGCAGCAGGTTCAGGCTCGTACATGCGTGACAAAGCATCTGGTTTCACATTTTGAGAGCCTGGTCTGTATGACAAGGTGAAGTTAAAGCGACTAAAAAACAATGACCATCTAGCCTGGCGTGGGTTTAGTCTTTTGGATTTTCTATTGAATTCCAGGTTCTTGTGATCAGTCCATACTAGAAATGGTTGTTCCGCCCCCTCTAACCAATGACGCCAGTCTTCTAAGGCTCTCTTTACTGCCAAAAGTTCCTTGTTCCCCACAACGTAGTTCCTCTCTGCGTCTGTCAACTTACGTGACAAGAAAGCACAAGGATGGAGCTTGTTGTCCTGAGCAGACCTTTGGGAGAGCGCCTTCGTTCAAGGCATCCACAGCAGCAGCAGCAGCAGAACCAGCAGCAGCAGAACCAGCGGATGCAACGGATGGGCTTGGCATAGTAGGAGACCGTGTAGATTATCCAGCTTCGAGTTGGGCAAGAGCTCTGTGCACTTGAACCGCCAGGTGATTAACTTGATTAGTTACAGCCTCCTGGAATTCTGCTTGGCGATCAGTGAGGTTACCAACTCCTCTGTTAATGGAGACCAGCTGTGCAGCATGGTGAGCAAGCTCTGCTCTCTGTCCTTCGACATCCGCTTTAAATCTTTCTGAGTCGGCTGAGTCCATGTTGGCCAGTTCGTTCTGTTAGAACGGGGTACAAAAATACTGGACTCAAATGCGTCGACTCATATTTTAATGAGAAAAAATAAAACAAAGTTTTAACAAAAAATCACTCTTGCGAGCACAAAACAAAACTTCTTGATTTCAAACAAACAAAACTCTCCTCTCTGGTTTTAACGCTGGGTCTCTGGACATAGAAGCACACTGAAACAAGACGAACTGGCACAAGACAAAGGGAGACAAGGACTATTTAAACATGAGGGAATAGGGAACAGGGGGAAACAATCAGGGGCGGGACAGACTCTGACGATGGCGGAAAACACCCAAAGTGAGGAAGTAACAGGACCTGAAAGGAAAGACAAGAGGTAAGTACAAAATAAAACAGGAAATGGGAAAACGATACATGACATGAAACATGGGGACTTGACTAGAGATGACCGACATAAAATAGACAGACCAGACGTGAAGTAACAAGAAAACCTGACTCTACATAGAAACCTGACTAGACTTGGAATTACATACCTGACTAAACATGAAATGACAGACATAAAACAAACACGACTAACACAATTGACGAGACACCACACAGTGGATGTACATGATCTTTAGTTTGCTAGTCATTACGAAGATTACTTCAGGAAATTGTGTCGATACAACGTTTTCATTGTTACCAAGGTGGTTGCTAGGGATGCTGCTATCGATATTATTTCTGTTATGTTGTGTAACAGCTTAATGGTGTAATCTTTATTGCTACCCCCTTCCCCGTCAATGTATAGTGTTGGTCCACAGCGCAAACGTATTAGTTTAACAAAATCCGCATCTAAAATTGTGGCATAGATACGTTATTTTCCCCTGTGCAATTCCAGTCTCACATCTCACATCACATCGTCATAAACAAATACCGGAAACAGACCGAAAACACTTTATTCTGAGTGTGCTTGCTTTTCTCTTTGGAGGTCATCAAATAACGGCATTGTAATACACGGTTCGGCTGCATTAAATATTACATATCTGCCGTAGTTCTCTATTTATAGAGCCCTGATGAGAAGACTTCTGGACAAACATGAGGAACTGCCGCCCACACTGAAAACGTGACGTGGATCATAAATATATAAGCAATTAAACAACATCTTACATTTCAGCTGACTTTTATATTTGATCCAATTGGTAGATAGGCTGTATTTACACCATAACGGTGCACAGCTGATATAAAGGGACACCTAGTGGTTAAAGCATGTTATTGAATTTCATTATTTGTATTATTAGATATTAATAGGATCCCTATAAAGTATATTCATTACTCGTTATTCTCTACTAATAGTTAATTAAAGACTGTATATAATGACAATTTTGCACATCCCTTTCAAGATTTCAAGATTTTCTAAGGTTTATTGACATATCATACACAAACGGTGTAGTTATGCAATGAATGAAAAACTTTGTGTATACCTCCAGCAATGTTAACTATGTTGAAGCACTTATTTTAACTGATATTATACATATGTATTATACTCTTATATAAGATGTATGTAGATAGTATAAGAAATGTGCAGAATACGACAGTTTAATGGTGGAGGAATACACACATATTGATAGATGTCTTGTAATGCACTGTTGAGGAATCTGCGACCAAAGTTTTTCATCTCCGGCCTTGTCAGGTATTGAACAATCAATAAATATAGAACACAGAATTATTAAATATAAAACACAGAATTTGTGTGAATATACTAAATGATTTACAAATAAACACCACTGCATATTTACAACTGTTACACATGGCACAAGCAATTTTCAACCATTTATTAATTATATGTTTTACATTTGAGTGTTTCCTATCCCCTAAACCTCCAGGGATGTACACAGTTTAATACTGGCAACTTCTTATTATGGGAAATACGAAAACGTCTTTTAAAACTACAACTCCCAGTAGAGGAGTGCCTTAGAGCATGTTGCGAAACACAATAGCCAGCATGTGTAGTTCTGGGGACGGGGTGGGGGAGGGATTTGTACGCGGTGGACCCGTTCAAATCCAGTTTTGGACAGTCTGCCGTGGTTCCATCCCATTTCAAGTGCTGTTCGACGCTCGGCGTAACCCTCGGAGCACACTCTCCAATCACAGAGCTTGAGGACTATCACGGGGTTTGTCAAGCGAAGCGGAGAGAATACTTACTTCCCGGTGTAATATTCTCTAAAGCAAATGAGCTGCTCCGACCCTCGGTCCTGACGGACTCCAACTTGTGTTTATTAATCAAACAAATAAATAAACACAAGGATAATTATGTGTTATTGTTGAGTAAATGGAGAATTGCACACGGGAAAATAACGTAGGCTATCTATGCCACAATTTTAGATGCGGATTTTGTTAAACTAATACGTTTACACTATACATTGACGTGGAAGGGGGTAGCAATAAAGATTACACCATTAAACTGTTACAAAACATAACAGAAATAATATCGATAGCAGCGTCCCTAGCAACCACCTTGGTAACAATGAAAACGTTGTATCGACACAATTTCCTGAAGTAATCTTCGTAATAACTAGCAAACTAAAGATCATGTACATCCACTGCACACATAATCTGAAATAACAACTCATATTTCTCGCATCAAATGACATCAAAACGCATTTTAATGGCCAAACTAACTTTAAAATAGGCATTTTACACCGAGAATAAAACGAAGTTCGGCCATGTTTTTTTTTTCTGCAGGGAGAAATTTGAAGATCACGTGACATACTGTAGACGCCAGCCATTGGAATGAATGGTGAAAAAAAAACGTAGGGATCTTACAATTTCAGAGGCGTTTTTGTAGAAATACTACGTCCTACGTTGTGGACCAACGTAGTTATTACATGTTTTTTTGTGAGACTGGGTTGGCACATCTCCTAACAATTAGCAGTACACAGGTTAAACTAGGCCTCACACAGAGACACTACACTACAGCACGTAACACAGGCTGCACACATGCAGCCAGAGGAGAAGGAGAGAGCGACTGCAGCCTTCCTCAGGTCCTTTATGGAGGCCCTGATTGAGGATTGGGAGCACCTGGGGAGAGGCTGCACCTGGAGACAATCAGGCTGCACCTGGGGAATCAGAGGGAGAGAGAGAGAAAGACACACACACACCCGCACAAGCACTACGGCACGTAACACTCATGGTGAAGACATGATGAAGACTCAGGCTCATGGTGAAGACATGATGAAGACTCAGGCTCATGGTGAAGACATGATGAAGACTCAGGCTCATGGTGAAGACATGATGAAGACTCAGGCTCATGGTGAAGACATGATGAAGACTCAGGCTCATGGTGAATACATAATGAAGACTCAGGCTCATGATGAAGAAATGATGAAGACTCAGGCTCATGATGAAGACATGATGAAGACTCAGGCTCATGGTGAAGACATGATGAAGACTCAGGCTCATGGTGAAGACATGATGAAGACTCAGGCTCATGATGAAGACATGATGAAGACTCAGGCTCATGGTGAAGACATGATGAAGACTCAGGCTCATGGTGAAGACATGATGAAGACTCAGGCTCATGGTGAAGACATAATGAAGACTCAGGCTCATGATGAAGAAATGATGAAGACTCAGGCTCATGATGAAGACATGATGAAGACTCAGGCTCATGGTGAAGACATGATGAAGACTCAGGCTCATGGTGAAGACATGATGAAGACTCAGGCTCATGATGAAGACATGATGAAGACTCAGGCTCATGGTGAAGACATGATGAAGACTCAGGCTCATGGTGAAGACATGATGAAGACTCAGGCTCATGGTGAAGACATGATGAAGACTCAGGCTCATGATGAAGACATGATGAAGACTCAGGCTCATGGTGAGGACATGATGAAGACTCAGGCTCATGGTGAGGACATGGTGAAGACTCAGACTCATGGTGAAGACTCAGACTCATGGTGAAGACATGATGAAGACTCAGGCTCATGGTGAAGACATGATGAAGACTCAGGCTCATGGTGAGGACATGATGAAGACATGATGAAGAGATGATGAAGACTCAGGCTCATGGTGAGGACATGATGAAGACATGATGAAGACATGATGAAGACTCAGGCTCATGGTGAGGACAAGATTACAGACACATGCATTTCCTAACATTCGGTCTATATGCTGTAAAATGTATTATCTCTTCGATTTGCACACGGCATCTATTGCACGTCTGTCCGTCCTGGGAGAGGGATCCCTCCTCTGTTGCTCTCCCTGAGGTTTCTCCCATTTTCCCCTTTAAACTGTGGGTTTTCTCTGGAAGTTTTTCCTTGTACGATGTGAGGGTCTAAGGATAGAGGGTGTCGTTTTTCTCATACTGATATTCTGTACAATCTGTGCTGTTGTATTTGCTGTAAAGTGTCTCTACTGTAGGCTATTTTTATTATATGTACAGCACTTTGGCTTGACCAAAAATCGTTTATAAATGTGCTATATAAATAAAACTTGATTTGATTTGATGATGAAGAATCAGACTCATGGTGAAGACATGCCTCTAGCAGCCTCTGGAGTGAGCAGGTTCCTCAGGGGCCACAGAGGCAGCCTCTGGAGTGAGCAGGTTCCTCAGGGGCCACAGAGGCAGCCTCTGGAGTGAGCAGGTTCCTCAGGGGCCACAGAGGCAGCCTCTGGAGTGAGCAGGTTCCTCAGGGGCCACAGAGGCAGCCTCTGGAGTGAGCAGGTTCCTCAGAGGCAGCCTCTCAAAGGTTCTCATGACGTCAATGACAAGACATGCATTATTTACAGTAAATGACTTTTTTTACATTTCAAATTCAAGCTGAATTTAAAAAAAAAGTTGTTAATTGAGGTGCCAATGAGATTATGTAATTAAAAGAGCTCCAGCAAAAGCTCAAACAGAAGCAAGCAGAAAGCAGGATGGAAATATGACATTTAACGTTCTATGTATGTATCATTGTGAGAAAGGTCAGTCCCTCATGTTTCCAGTGGCAGCAAGAGGACATTCAAGTGACATGCTTCAAGTACAGAACATTAGGATTCACTGTATTTACATTGCATTTTGTCACATTTAGTTTGAGTTTTTATTGATTACACTTGTTCCACATTATAACGTGATTAGATTGTGATATTTCAATGTATTATTTCTGTTTGCATTATGACTTTCCAGGTGTTTTGTTATTTTATTATTGCAAATGTTCTAGACCAAAGGAGCAAACCACAAACCTTAAAGTTGTTTAAGATTGTTTCCCCAGAATGGATTAAGGTGACTTGTGTTAAACTATATATTTATGTGATTGAATGAGGTTTTCTCCCCTTTGGTAATGAGATTTTGTTCTGGTTTGATAGTTCACAGCTAATATGCTAAACTATAGGAGATGACATCATTTCCTTATTCAAAAACTACACATAAACCATTTTGACCCAAATTAAGATATTAGTTCGTCCTGTTGCAAACACTTCCTAATCCACCTCTCCTTAACGCACACACACAGTAATGTAATGGCAAAAAGGTTTACAGTGATGATGCTTATACGTTTTATTTAGCAAGAATGATTCCACATATAAAAACACACCTTTATGACTTCTAAAGTGTAAATGTAATCTCCAGAAGAAAGAAGTTAACCTCAGGTTAAAACCAATTTACATCACGGTCACATGACTTCACGTCACCACCGCTAAACTAAAGGCGGCTAATGTTGGGGGTGATGACGTTTAATAGTCTCATTCAGACCCGTTTCTATGACGCATGGAAGCTGTTTGTGTTAACCACAGACCGTTTTTCAAGTATCTTACCAACCAATCATAAAACATTCACTTTAAGACGAGGTAATCAAAAGAGTTAAAGAAACGCAATAGTCACGATTCTCTGTGACCAATCAGTGGGCTAGAACCTTGGTTGAGGTGCTGCTAAAAGCAGAACCACTTAGCAGTTACTATACCACACTTTTGCTAATGGACACCAAACATGTGCGAATCACCCTCCTTACCATCGGTAGTGAGACTTCCTGAATACCCCCCCCACACACACACGTAGTCTCAGTACTGACACTACGTGCAGTGAGAGGAAGTGAACACTTGAGTTCACACACACAAAGCTGATTGGCAGTCATCTGAATTGGGAACATGATGAAAGGGTGTATAAAGATGGCAGCATGCGACTAACTGGGAAATCAACAATAATACAAACTGTGTGAGAGTTCAGTGTACTCCCCCGTCATCCTTCCATTTTGTGATTGTATTACTTTATTTGCAAGAAATGCAAAACACATTGTAACAGGATACAGTTTGACATGTTGTTCGTCCCTGGTCAGACTTCTCTACTACAGGAAACAGTGTGTCATCATTGTCAAAAGTACATCGGATACATGAACTGCTTACCGTAATCGATTCTGTATGAGATGTATACGAAATTGTCATATATGATCATATAAAAGTTAAAATATGAATATCATCTCAAATGTGTTGGTGTCAGTTTTGTGCAGTTTCCATTTCCTGCTCATTGTATTGATTGTTTTTGTGACATATGGAAAAAGTACAGCTGGGGCGAGGTTATTCAACCACTTCATCAATTTGATAAAAGAAACCTGATAGAAGAATTGAAGAGGAAGAAGAATTTTATAAAGCATAAAAGTGAAGATCAGAAATGATAGCCCTGCATGTGTCTGGCTGAACTGACTGATGGATCTCATACAGGTGCTGACATACAGTATTATACTGATACCACTAACTCTGTATTTAAGAGTCCTCTGCAGAAGCAGTGTGTGTTTCCTGAAAACCTTCACAAACCTGTCAGAGCAACTCTCTGTGACCCGCTAATCCTGAAAGATTTGAATCACTCTGCATGAAAAGAGAGTTCATAATCCTCAAATGCTGTTCTCTGAATCAGACCACAGAAAGATGGAGAATAATAGGATTTTTTAAATCATATTAGCAGAAATGACTATTTGCACAGGAAAATGACATTTTGTACTGACTTGATCAGGCCACTTCTCAAAGACAAAATATAAAAACATCCTTTGACCCTCATTGACTTTGTGATCTGGTTGTCATAGTGATCAGAGTCAGAAAACAAACAGGATTTTTGAAATAAATGTTGGTGCTGCAGATTGATGAGGACTGGAAGCTTGTATCTGGCAGAGAGTGGTCTCCAGATTGCAGCACAGATCGGTGGGCTGGCTGGGGGGGAGGTGAGAGAAGCGTAGGAGGCTGCACACACACACACGTTCCGTGAGGAGTTTTGCACTTACCCAGCATGAAGTATAGGCTAAGTGGCCATTAGAATATAGCATATTATTTTGGTGGTCCTCACATCACCGGTTGTTTCTCAATAGTTGGTGCTCACTAGTACAGGAAAACGAACATACACACACAGATAAGAAACACAAAATGTGATACATTACATATCAACTGGATGTGTGTGAATGTACAATGTGTTCTCCGTTGTTCTCTTTGACTCATTCCATATAAAGACTAAAGCAGAAATGTGTTAGTAATTCTCTAAACAGTGTCTGCACCACCTGCATCCATCAGTCTCTCCTCTGAGAACACTGGGTCCACACAGACAGGACGCTGTTGGAAAAGCGCTCTATACAAAGTGAGAAATGATTCCAAAGGTGTGTTCTCCTCATCCTGTGTGATCATAATCATCATTTTAAAGTCACAATGAATTCCAGCCCAGAATATTCAAACTGCACTTTTATTTCAACAGAATACAAAAACATTGGTGAATACAAGCTCTTTGAATAACATGACGCGTTTCATCTCAAAGATGAATAAAATATAATTCTTTGAATACAAAAGCTCTAACACTACTTGTATATTTCCATAATCAATACCTCTATCTGAGCCGGCATTAAGAATGTTTGCATATTAAGTGTTCTCACACTATTCTTGTTTGTCACACACTCCGATTCAAGTCAATTCAAGTTGCATAAAGTGTTCAAATACACAAAAGGCTTTTAAGCGAGACATGCATAGATGCGGGGGGGATAAGCAGCAGTACAATAGAATATAATGCCGCATTAAACCTTCTATTAAACTTGCTAATATCGTTTATAGTACAAAGCTACATAGAAAATACAAATGTAATATGGAACGGCTGATTAACTTAAAGCTTCAAGGTAACTGAATATTTAATATGTGGTGCTGGACGTAGCATATTCACATACTCTTTAACCGTGAAGTGATTTTTTAGAATGATGGCCCCCTCCTCTTACAGTGTGGGCCTCAACACAGACTAAGAAAACATGCTTTTCAGCTACGTGCAAATGTAGGAACTGTTTGAAATACCATGTGAAAACACATTTAGAAAACTATGAACAATACCAAACCTGGGGAAAAGAAGATCAAATATATCTGTACTGTTGTACTTGTGCTAATAACTGTAATCATTTCTTTGTAATGTACCCACATGAATATAAGTTAAAGATGAGCCTGTAGTCTACCCTGAGCTAGCAGGTAGATATATAAAGTAACCATAGGATTAACAGTGTCAGTGGCAAACATCTTTTAACGTGATGCTGAAATTCACTTTTTACTGTGTGATGAGAACAAATATTTTGTACTGATATATAAATATTCCTTGTTCTCTTCTTGGTGGCTAACATGAACTGACCGAGGTCATGACTCAAGTCTTCTTCAGGACTGTCAAATGTAAAACATCCGAACAGAATAATTCAGAGGTGAGAAAGCATCTGTAATCATTTCAGTTGATAAAATGCAAGTTTCTGACAGGGATAGCTCTAGTGTGAGCATGTCTGTTACATAACCTACAGCTGCATTTCAAGGATATCCAATAAAAGGGAAACTTATTTCCCGGATAATGTAAACACAGCATGAACCAGTATTTGTGTGTGATGAGTTCAGGGACCTCTCTGTTTTGAGTGTTTTGGTGGAGCAGAAGGAAATCAAGGATTAACATGAGGGTAGAAGATGATGTGTTTCCTCGTCCACGATTCCAGATATAATGTAAAAACAACAACAGAGACTTAAGAAGAATAGATACACCCGATTTGGTCACTGTTGCCATGGCAGCATGATAATTCAATAACACCCACAAGCCCGACAAAACAGGGAAGGTGTGTGTGGAGGGGGTGGGTGTATTCTTAGAGCTGTGTGTGGAGTGTAAAGAGAGGAGAAAAACAGTTCTAAGTTATTTCATGTCTGCACATAAAAAGATGATTGCCAAGCTTTATAGTTCTGCTGGCACCCGGAGCACAGCCAGAGTGTCAGGCAGGTTGTTTTCACCATGTTCGAGCCAAAGGAGCAGCTTCAGAAAATAAGAAAAGTACTGCTCTCAGGAGTTTCTGGTACAAGAAGCTTCAAATAAATACCAAAGAAGAAGAGCTACGACCCTACTGACATGAAAGTAGACCTAAAGCATATAGATCAGGGCCACCTCAGTTTCCCTGCATGTATGTGAGCAGATGACATGACATCATAGCTGACAGGATTAAAACAGAGATAACAATATTTGGCTAAACACAAAATAGGCCATACTATCATAATGATTCTTCATGTGTACAACTGGGACTGAAGTGAAAGTGAATGAGTCCAACACTGATTGATCAAGATAAACCACTGTTCCACTATTTCAAAACAACTGAAGGATCTGAATCTGAATAAGAATTGTCTTTTTTCTGATTGTGCCATTTGTATGTGGACTGCGCTGCCTTCCTAAAGCCGGACAGATTCTCTGTGGCGTCACCCACAGGTGTCTGAAGAGCTGTTGTGAAGCTCAAGATTTCCTCTGGTTGTCACTCGTGTTGCAGTGACGCCGCCCTCTGACTCTCCACTCATCTAAAAACCAGCATTGTGGATAATATTGAGGCGCACCTAGGTAGCATAGCAGAGCTGTAGCTAGCAGCTAGCAAACTGGGACCGCTCTTACCTGTCACTCAAAGTGGCCACGCCCCTAAATGTAAGCCTTAATATAGTTTAAAATACATGAGTTGTATGAAAATGTTCCTAGCATACAGTTGTGATGAATATGAAAAGAACTGTAAAACAGTTTTTTGGTATGTGGCTGTAAACGTGTATTTCTGCAGTACAGTCTGCCTTTAAACACGGGGGTGGAGTGGTCATCATGGAGCTGCAGTTTCTGGCACTTCTGTATAGGTTTACTGCCCAGCACTGGAGATCGCAGATTGTGCTGCCAGGCTGTAAAAACTGATAATAGCCTACAGTGTGAAAAATGCTAACAACTCACACATGTGCTAATGCTGAGTCCTTAGCTCTCAGTATGAACACACAGGGACAGTACTGGTGGACGTTGTTATAATAGGAACACACAATGTCCTAAAACATGTAAAACAACCATTCAAAATAAAAGGTTGCACTTTGTAGTTCCTTGCAAAATAGTTATCGTGCACTGCTACAACATTAGCATAGCATTAGCCGAAGCTTAGCATGTCTATTTCTGTTGCTGCAGTCTTTAGTTTGGATCTTCTAAAAAGATCAATTGTTATAACAACCATAATAGTTTCTTGCTCAAAATGAGCTCTCTGGGGCGTTCTGTGTTCAAAGGCCTCACCGACCTGTGGCCCTTTGCCGATGTCCCCCCCCCCTTTCCTGGCTCTCAGCAGGTCTTCTAACCATTAAGTCAAAAAGCCCAAAAAACTAATCTTATAAAATTGTAAATTTGGCATGAAGTGAACAAGAAAATGGTGTAAACAATTGCTGGGTATACCAAATCTCAAAGCAGAGTCTTTGTGTCACGATGATGGGTTATATTGTTAATATTAAAGCTAAGTTATTTAAAGTTTACATGAACATCATTTCTACACCATTATCTAAGAGCTTTTGTCCATAATGTGTAAAGCATCAGGAAAATGATGTTAAGCAATGAATATAACTTTCTTAAATGAGAATATGATTTGTTGCAAAGCCTTAGATTGCCCTTGAGATGTTCTAGTCCTCTTTGTTTCTCTGTAATCCAGGGAGAGGGTCAACGTCACCTAATAAACCACGGTCCGTTATAGTGAGTTATGGGGGCTTCTCCTACGTGGGGGGTGGTGCGTTGTAGCGCAGCATGACATTGAAGGAGCGGGCAAAGTTGTTGGTCAGGGAGCAGCTGCTGCCTTCGTCCATGAAGGGCAGCAGGAAGGCCAGCAGCAGCAGAGCCAGCAGAAGGAGCCAGAGGGGGAGGGCCAGCCGGCAGACCCTCTGCCACAGCCCCGCCCTCTGAAAAACACACACACACACACACACAATTTAGCAAGAGTATGTTGTAAATGCCCTGTAGAAACAGATCGCTATAGGCGCTTTCACACCGGGGTACTTTTCCCTTTTAGTTCCGATAGTTCCTGGGATTTTGCGTTCACACCAAAAAGAGAACTTAGTTCATGAGAACTTTTTTACCCCCTTTTTTACCCCCTGCTAGAGAGCAGGTACTTTCCTGGGGAGAAAAAAGTTCCAATTTCTGATTGGCTGGGCGAATTGCAAACCACACCCCGTAAAACTCTGAAAATGTATGTGAAGCCGCCATTGTATTAGCTGGCATTAGCATTATTAGCATTAGCATTAGCCCCGCACACCAACGCAGAGAGACTAACTTATGGCAACACAAAAGAAAACATGGGAGCGGTGGAGATGAGGAGGTGTCGGCGTTCTGGCGATTTACTCGGAAGGCTCCAGTAGAAGCTGCTGGGAGTCCCAGCAGCTTCTACTGAAGCCAGTCCCTAACTCCGGGGACTTCTGTCTTCGGGTGGCAGTATACACCGTGAAGTGGTTTGCGGCCTGCCAGTAAACCCAAAGCAGAAGAAGAAGTGACGTCAGCGGCTTCATTTGCCTAATCCTCCCTCAGGGAACTTATTCCGGTGTGAACGCGATCGGCTCTTTAGTTCCATGGGGGAACTAAGTGCTGGCACTAAGTGCTGGGATCTAAGCACGGCAAAGTACTTGGTGTGAAAGCGGCTTATGTGTTTTTGAAATCTCTATCCTATAGAGTGGTGCAGTAAGTCCTAAAACACAGAAATTAGTTAGCATTTTAGCATTTCCTGTTAGCTTGTCTTGAAGTCAACAGGTTTTTTTATTGTGCTTTTGGTTCAAGGTCGGAAATAGGATTTTCTTCTTCTACATGCATAGAATAGACAGTAAATACCCCACTAGTGAATGTCTGAAGCTTCTTTGTGTCATAACATCTATATATATATATATCTATCTATCTTTCTATCTATCTGTCCATCTATCTAAAAACAGCAGTTGCTAATAAGTGTCTAAATGAGATGACTAAACGTCATCAAATCCAACATTAGCCGCCTTAAGCTTAGCGGTGGTGAAGTAAAGCCTTGCTGCGTGGAAACGGCCCGCTGAACGGACCTCTGTCGCCTGTCAGCACAACTTAAATGATGCCGTTTAAAAACATACAAAATAAAGGGCGATGCCGGCCGCCAGCGAACCGAGCCGGCCGTGTTCGCTGACAGCAGGGAGTATGAGAAACATAAAGAGCTTTTTGAACATTAACAGACACTACACACTGATATGAACCTGGAGGTCGGAAGAATAACCTAACCCTTTCAACAAACACTTAGTAAGTATTTATATTCCAAGTAATGGAAAACTGACATGTTTTAATCCCTCAGCCCATTTTGTTTTATTTTTTAAATATGTGATAAACTGCAGGTATGAATGTCATAAATTACCATAATGACTTTATTTACCATAATGGCCTCCATTTAAAATACAATTATTATTATTATCAAAAATGAACCATTTGGCCATCAGCAAACATTCTTCACATCCTGCTGCTTGTTAGGTTTGATAAGGATGTGCTGCTTCATGACAGGAGATAAAGTGAACCCTCAGCACTGTGATTAATAACTTTGGCATTGCGTTGTATTTACATCATGTACACCTCTGGTCTGCTGGCTTCTACTAATGACTTGGCTTCTGTTTCTCTGCGTCTTATGAATGAAACTACAAAGTCACTTCTCAAAACTGAACTTTTTCTTTCTGCTGGCCTTAAACACTGTCTGGACTGCTTTTTTATTTTCAGAATGATGATGGTTCATAAGCTCTGAAACTCTGGGAAATATGACATATTCTGAAACCAACATACTGCCAGATGCACACTGAGAAAGCACGTAAGGAAATGTGGAGAAGCAGCAGTGAGGAACATGATGAACACAGTTGCTTCTCTCACTTGTTATTCTGTGAATCATGTTCCCTGCCTACGCTCATCCTTCACCTTCTCTCTGCGTCACTGAGAGCCTGCAGGCCCAGCGTTCAACATGAAGACAGATCTCTCATCTGTTACCCTAACAGATGAGAGATCTGTCACTAACAGTTAGAGTGTTCGATTGTTGTGTGAACATCATTTGTTCAAATCCATTGAACTGTGGTACTGATATAAAGTAACTACTGTAATAACACAGGAAGTAAACTGTGCTTTGTGGCATTTTCAATGATATGAATTGTAGGTGTGCTTCCTGTACGCTCGAAGACCTCCTCCCACTACTTCCACTCAATGTACCATTATTAGACGATAATAATAAGTACAATTGAAACTTATCCCATGATAATTTGGACAATAAACAGGCTGTTGATAGTTTGGAGGGGTGTTTGCTACATTTAAAAACGGAATAAGGGAAAAGGAGGAAAATAAATAGGAACCAATCCAGACTTCCCTTCTAACAAATGTGACAGATCTTTAGACTATGGGCTTGTATTACATGTGCCAAGTGCTAGGACTGAATTAAAGAAGAAAGCTTTTAGATACGCAGCTCCTCTGTCTTGGAACAGTCTGCAAAAGGAATGGAAGCTGAGCAATTTGGTTCCACTACATGTTTTTAAAGCACAGATAGATGCTATCCAATCGGAAACTGTTGGAACCTGTAAATGTCACTAGCTATGTAAACTGTAGTCGCTGTAAATATGCGTTTTTCTGTTGTTTGATGTCTTCATGTGGAACCTACCTTCAGCAGGTCTCCCTTGAAAAAGGGATGCGATTCACCTGCTTAAATAAAGGTTTGAAATGAAATTGTACATTTGGTACATTTAGAATGTTTTGGGGGAACAATTAATTAAATCATTGCAGCTATAGGCACAATTTGATTATCCATTTTCCATATATTTTAATTCTTCCAAGGGAGAAGTTCGCTTTGTGTAGTTTAAAAAATGAAATTAACATTAGCTAGCTTTTTTACGTCTTGTGAATTTGACTACTCGTTAGTTTAGTCATTCATAAAGAGGACATATTAGGTTTATTTTCATATGTTGTGTCTCTACTGCAGTGGTTCTCAAACTTTTTCTGTCAGGCCCCCCCGTTGGAGAAAAAAAAAAGTCGTGCCCCCCCCAACACAAATAGTCAGGCTCAGTAGCTCAGGTAGCTTGACGTTTCATAGAGGGTGCTCAAACATTTAGGGTTTCCCATTAATGTACCGGTCGCTACAGTGGAATTTTCTACTGCAACATTCCCCACGCATACACACAGTGTACCCGCGACTGTTACAATGAAGGCTCGATAATCAGCTTAGCAGGGGTAAAGTGCTATTTTTATAGGTGGTGTGTGGACCTCACATAGGGGGGTCCGGGGGCAAGCTCCCCCAGGAAGATTTCATTTTTAAATATTGAAGTTAAATGCATCAATCTGGTGCACTTTGAGAGCAAAATGAAGAGATCTATGGATACATCTCTCAACACGTAATAATACTGTACTGCATCATATTATTTTCGAATCAATAATTTTTAAAATTATGATTTTTTTTTTTTTTAACCATTTTTCCTCCTGGTCTCTCGCGCCCCCCCTGGCATGGGGCGCGCCCCCCACTTTGAGAACCACTGCTCTACTGGGACATGTCTCCATGCTTTAATGTACAAAAAGTGCTTTCTTTTTCTCATACTGCCCGTGCTGCAGCACCTCTTTTCACCCCTTAGCCTATCAACTACAGTGTGCGAGTGTGAGTGTTACATGGTGATGTCATAAGGTTCTGGAAGGCGGGGGGAAACTGGAGTGTGGAACACGGGTGGCGCAGTGGTCTGTGCGTTTGATCATCAGATCAAGGGGGCGTTGGGGAACTCCAGTTCGAAACCCGCTCCCGCCCCACTGCGTCAGGCCGTTGTGTCCTTGGGCAAGACACTTCACCCGAATTTGCTCCTGTGGGTATTGTCCACAGCAGTGGCGGTTCTACAGGGTGGCACGGGGTGGCAGCTGCCACCTCAGAAAAATGCCTTGCCACCCCAGTTGGCAGCTTTGTTTTGAAAAAAAAGTTGTGGCTCATCGGACATTTATGAGAGAAAATCTCTAATGTCCGAGTGCAAGTGAATGCAGCACAAGACGCGAGCCTTGTAACCCCTCCCCCGGCCCTGGAACGAGCGTGGAAATATGATTGGCGGCGATTTCATTTGAACGGGGCAAAACGAGAAGCATTTCGGATCCAAGTAGACGGAAGGAATGAGGTATTTGCGGTCAGTGGCGGCGCCAGGGTATGGCTGGGGTAGGCTACAGCCATACCAAGAAATGGCTTAGCCCCACCATGAAAAATGATGTTAAGGTAAGCAAAATAAAGTCCGCCAATTCGCGGAGTAAATTGCCCCGACAGCAGTCAGTAAGATTGATTTCAGTAGCCACTTGTCTGGAAATACCGAAGACTAGAAACGGTTTTGAAAACTTTTGTCACGTAGTGATCGTCTTCTCAATAGAACATCTTTGATAATGTCTTCTGGCCAATCAGAATCACGATAACGGCGTGGTGTTGTTGCAGGAAGTCCTGATACATCGATACAACATTACGTGTTGATAGAAATCAACACGTAATGAAATGAGACCCCACGGTTTGATGATTGATAGGTGTGTGGGCTGTCTTTCATTTTGACACACAGGACAATGGGGGCTATCCACCCTTATCCACAATGTAAAGTCATTCACAGCCTCTTCCCTCTTCTCTTTGTGAGGAGCAGCAGGTTCAGCTTTCAGAACAAAGTAACAAAAAACTAAAATGGCATTCATTTTTTTAAATATGTCGTGTAGTAATAGATTTATTTATTTGTCTTCTCAAGAGAGTACCAGAATGTGTATTTTATGTTAGTATTTCAAAAAATCTCCTTGAGGGAGAATCCCCCCAGACCCCCCTGCAGGGGTTGGCTTTTCAGCATGTCAACTCTTTCACCTGTGGGGAAATAGCAGGATTGGCTCCAGGTCGCCCTTTTTATTTACTACAAGACAAATTTACTACAAGACAAATTTCATACAGTTCAATTTGGATTGAGACAGGGAAATAATCAAAACCTCACGCGTGGCGTTTCACTGTCAAGGGGAGCGTGTATGTAATTACATTGCAAATACTGACTTGAGCCCCACCACTGTATGGGTTAGCCCTACCATAGATTACCCAACAAAAATACTCTGGAGCCGCCACTGTTTGCGGTCTACAATGACAGAGAAGAGCCTGTCAAGTTTGGCTGTACTCAGCATTCAATCAAAACACACCATAGCTTTAGATCTTAATAAGTCGCCACATTCAGCTGTAATAGGCATGCCAACTTGATGCTCTGCTCACGGATGAGTCGAATAACAACTGTTAAGATGATGACCTTACGTGTGTATAATATTTTTTTTCTTTGTGGGGGTCTGCCCGTAAAAAACAGTTTTAAGTCCTGAGAAAGTCAAATAAGACGGTGTGTAAAACTTCACGGCCCAGCCAAAAGAAAGTAACCACTTTGATTGAACTAGGCCAGTAGGTACGGACTTTCCACTGGATAATAGCTGCAGCGATGTATATGTTTTAGCTGAATACACGTTTTTTAACCCTAACTGATGCAGTTAGTCACTTCTTTAATGTTTGTTCTTTCTGATGTAAAGTCAAGGTTGTAACTGTTTGCAATGAAGTTGTGGGGCGCTGAACTGTTCTTTTGATTATTTTGATATATGATAGTAATTACTTGTCTTTCGAATTCGAAGGAGGGTGAGCAAGCATCTTGAGGAGCATTCATCATTAACTCCTCCAAAAAATATAGTTTATTTAATAATAACACTGAATATGTGAATCATAACAGTGATTGACAGCTGATAGGAATAATATGATTGTTAATAGTATCATATTCATTCAGACAAACATCGATGAGACAGTTAATTAATGTACTTATTGCAGCAGTCTGCATAGATTTGGTACCCCTGGTATTGTTCAGTTAAAATTAATTAAATGATGTCTGCCACCTTATATTTATATGTAAGGCTTTACTGATGTGCCACAATAATGTCACCAAATGTTATTGAGTTAAAATATTAATATTGTGGCTTTCCAAGTTAACACTGATTGATATGACTGCGATTAAATCAGCATATACTTCTGCCAGGGGATGCCACCCCTGGAATTCTCCTGCCACCCTCTTGCCACCCCATGGATATTTTTATAGATCCGCCCCTGGTCCACAGTAGATGACCATTACATGTATGATCTGTATGTGTAATGTGTATTTGTAAAGCGCTTTGAGAGTCATTGATAAAGCGCTATAATAAATATAAGGATTATTATTATTACTACAGGAGAGGGAAAACTAAAAAAAGTCATTGAATCATAACAGTTGCACATGGTACGTTACAGCAGTCCATAGCAACAAAGGCTTAAGAATATTGCACTCTGAAACTGTTGGTACTAAATAACCAACCATGTGGCTTTAAGGTCAAACCCTTTAGCTAATGTTAGCTAAACAACGCCTCTCGCAGGCAGGAGCAAGCTGGTTGCTAGAGAAAGGAACAATGGAGGGGAGAGACGTGTGTTTGTGGAAAGGCTAATGATTGATGGAAGCAAAACTAGCCCCACACACACACACACACACACACACACACACACACACACACACACACACACACACACACACACACACACACACACACACACCACACACACACACCACACACACACACACACACACACACACACACACACACACACACACACACACACACACACACACACACACACACACACACACACACACACACACACACACACACACACACACACACACACACACACACACACACACACACACACACAGTTCTTGGAGTCAGAACACCCAATGCCTCACTTCACTGAGAAGTGCTCAACACCTCCTGCAGGTCTATCACAGTCAGAGTCAAGCAGGACTCTGTGCATTCAGTTAGCTAATTCATTTAGCATGTGTCCTGAGTCCTGCTAGAACCTGCTCAGGGTCAAGTCAGCGGTGACTTCCTTTGGTGGAAAAATGGCTTAAAGTTATATTCATGTTGTAAGCATAATGTAGAACTAGTGTGCTTGTCAAAATGATAGCATTAGCATTGATTTCAGGGGTTTCCTGGACTGTTAAAGGTGACAGGAGTACGTGAACAGCAAGCAGCCTCTTTATAACGTTTTTATTGTCTTTGATTTATTTATTTGTGGTGACATGCCTTCAAAAGCTCTTTTTTGTTGCCATTATAGAAGAATGTCTCTGGCAGGGTTAGTTAGTTGACAGGTTTGGTCTCGACTGATAACTCTTGACAACACTTTATGAATCACCATTTGAATCCACTCTGAACTTCCCCTCAGGATGAATGGTAATCATGTTGACCTGATGACCAAAGGGTCATCAGGTCAACATTCCAACTGCCCCAACACCTACAGCTCAGGTTTCATTGGTCTTTGTTATGTTAACTACAATGCCAACATCCTTATGTAACATGTTGAAGATGGCAAACATTATGGCTACTAAGCCTGTGCATGTTAGCATTGTGAGCATGTTAGCATCCAGATTAGAATGTTAACTCTGAGTCCAGGCTCAAAGAGCTGAGCACGGCTGTTCACATTACATGTTTTAATAAGTCCCTTTGTCCATGAAGTGTGTTTTTCTTTATTGCTTGCCGGGTGATGGGCAGAGCTTCGACCCAGCGGTTTTTAAATGTTGTATGAAAACGAGACATTGACAGGAAATCAACACTGTTTTATGATTCATTAACATCGCCTACTTGCCTTTTATTATGTATTGTTGCTACTATATATTTGCTTGACAATGTTTTTCACCATGAGCACTTTCACACTTTGTCTGAAAGAGCTTCAGCGCTCAGTCTGACAGCCGTAGAGCCAGGAGGACGATCCGCGTACCAAGATACAAGTCAACACTTGACCAGCAGCAGCAGCTGGTCAATGATGCTTGATACTTGAATATGCTTCAAATAGGGTTTCACTTGTTCTGTTACAAACAGTGTTGGCAGCTCATTCTTTAAAACAGAAGCCTCAAATTGATTAGAATGAGGGGAAATACGAAGGGTATATTTCAAGATTACTATGTCAATAAGTTATTGGGCTTTTTTTTATCAACTAAGATTTGTTGGAAAATGTTCTCAACTTTAAATGGCTGATTTTATTTGAAAAGTGGGTTTATTAACAAATGAACACTACTGTGTAATATATTTTTAGATATATTTGAAAGAAGTACAATATAATGTAAGAGAAGCACATGTTTCATGTGCGGGCCATATTCCATAATACTTTTAGAATTGGCTGAGGACCATTTCAAAATGGACAACGGGCCACAGTTGGCCCCCGGGCCGTAGTATGGACACCCCTGCTCTTAGGATTCAGTATAGATCTGTATTCTGATCTGGTGGAAAGTGTCTGTTAAAGGGCTGATAAACTCACTCCTGACTGCAGGCCTATCAGAGGTCTGACAGCTTAAAGACATGATGTCCAAAAGAAGGTATCAAAGCAGACAGGATGTGAACGCTGAGCTGACATGCTCACAAAGCTGCTGGCAGTCTTTAAGAAGAAACACAATGTCTTGATTCAAAGAGTCCCGCACATCATTCATCCGGTGAAGTCATAGCTGCTGAACACTGTTTCTCTTCCATGGGACCAGAACAGTAAAGGTAGAGCAGCGACTCACAACCCACTTATAAAGAAAGAAAGGCTGATAAAGAAGGAGTAACAAGCGTGTGAACAGATAGAGGAATGTTTGGAGGGCTCCTTTAGCTAAGGGGTCAATAGAAGGGGGGGCTTTAATCTGCTCACCAGCCTCTGCTTACTAAAGGAATGGTGGAGTGGGGGGGGCTTTGGTATGCTTGACTTGGTGCAGTGCTGGGTGGTCACGTCAGGTCTGTGGCTCTATACAGAGTATTAGGGCAGGATGGTTCAGGTGTTAAAGAAGGACCGGAACTGTCCGAATGTGTGCAGGTCACTAATCCTGCATTACAAAACAGTTGTTCACTCAGGATCCTGTAACACTGGTGGAGGTCTTAGGTCTTAGCTCAATACAATGGTGCACGGATGATGTGATGCCAACTTCCGGGTTGGCCTCCAAAAATACAAGGGCTCGACAAAAAGCAAAGGGCTTTTCCATTGCTGTTGGGAGAATTGCAGAACATAAGATCTGTCGCTGACACACGTTTGTAATACTTGCACGTTTTTGTTCAGCAGGATCATCTCCACATATTAACAATATTTTTAGGATTTTTGAATCATAAATGCAATTGCTTTGAGTAAAAGGCTATCGTTAGGCTCTAATCAAAGGACCTCACAGTAACATGGCTGCGCATCACCACCGCTAAGCTAAAGGCTAATGTTTGGTGTGATGATGTTTATAATAATAATAATAATCCTTATATTTATTATAGCGCTTTATCAAAGACTCTCAAAGCGCTTTACAAATACACATTACACATACAGATCATACATGTAATGGTCATCTACTGTGGACAATACCCACAGGAGCAAATTCGGGTGAAGTGTCTTGCCCAAGGACACAACGGCCTGACGCAGTGGGGCGGGAGCGGGTTTCGAACTGGAGTTCCCCAACGCCCCCCTTTAGTTTAGTAGTCTCTTTTAGTCACTTGTTAGCAACCGTCATTTTCCAGATGCATAGAAGCTTCAAACATTCAGCAGTGGAGTATATACTGATGTATTTCATGTTGTAGGATACATCTCTTCACATTGTCCTACCCAAAGACCTTATTTCAGGCATTTCACCACAAACAGTAACAACAAATTGGCTTGGAGACAAAGGAACAGGAAGTGGTCAAATGCAAACTTTCTGGGTTTTAGGACTCATTCCTGCACCACTCTGTGTAATTCAATTGCTGAAACAATTCGCTCAGTAAGAAAATAGCACAAAAAAAAGATTGCTCTAGCATTTTGATATTGTTTATCAGGCAAACCTCTTTAATGTCTGAGGTTTGATCCCCTGTCACACGTCATTTGAAATGTAACACCACAGTTAAAGTGCAGCACTTTGTGATTGCAGTGGATCAGAGCTGACTCTCCTCTCTGATCACATGTTCCATGGTGGACCATGATGCCACTATGGAGCTGCCCCAGTATGTTGATTTAAATATTTATTTTATTTTATTTGTGTTACCTTTTGCACCTTTGCTGCGACGGCCGGCTCCTCTTGTTGGGCTTGGACTCTCTGCAGAGATACAACATATTGTAATTAATTAAATTGCTAGAATTACACACTAACCGCTAATCATAAATCTAAACCACACTGTCTAAGTGACATTTTCATGATGCTAAGCCCAGGGTTTCTTTCTGAAACACACATAGAAGTTGGGGATAGATTTATATGATTTGGTTGAACAGAAGTGTGACAGGGAATCTAAATGATGTTACACTGCCATCTTGTGGTGAAACACCAGCAGTGAAAAAACATTTCCATTAAAACAAGTGTGTAGCTCTCTCTCCTGGTAAAGTACATTCAACAATACAATGTCTTCAATCAATCAAATACACAATATAATGTGTTCATTTATATAATCCAGCCGATCATCCAAAGAAGGGTATGATATCTTTTTTAACAATCTTCAATCTTTTCATTTTTAAACATTTGACCGCTTACTTACTGCTTGCAGTAAATATCCACTGCGGGTCAATAAAATGCTCTAATGGGATTCAATGTTTTAGAAATGGTCATATTCAACTATACCTGATTATCTCCAAGTCTTGGTTTACAAACTCTTTGTTTGGTTCAGATCTTCCAAATCCCGCCATTATCATTGGAATATATTTTTGCAATGTTAATGATGTTTCAACAGTGGTCATTCCCTCTCATGTGACACATCATATCCCAATTTTGTTTTTTTACATGGGCACAGCCTGTAATTATTCCAATTGAAGTTGTTGCATTCACACACAGAGAGCCTGGAGAGCCCATCAGTGTGATACAGTGCAGGCAGTGTTCACCTTGGCTCTGCTCCTGAGCTCCCCCACATCCTTCACTTTGGACTTGTAGAGCATCCAGCGGTAGCGCAGCTCCTCCAGACCCACATCCTCAGCTGGTCCAGGACCAGCCGCAGCGCTCTGACTCTCCTGCAGCAGCAGCTGGAAGTGCTCCTGACCCCAGGACAGTTCTGCTCTCAGAGCCTGCAGAGGACACACAGAGTGTTAGCCACGCTACACCAGGAAACATCTGAACGCAAGGCAACACATCTTTACAACACGGGTAAATGTGAAAGAGCTTTCAGCTCCATGTGAGGCTACTGCTTATATATGAACACGTGGTACATCCAGCAACAGGGCACACCTGGTGAACTGATGGTAGGTGCGTTAAATACCCAGTGGTGGAAAGATTTACTCAAGTGCAGTAATTAAGTACAATTTCCAGGTACTTTACTAGAGTATTTCAATGTTTTGCTACTTTGTACTTCTACTCCTCTACAATTCAGAGGTACATGGTGTACTTTTACTCCACTACATGTATTTAATACCTTTTAGTTACTTCACAGATCTGGATGAATGATGTGAAATCTAATCAAGTGTTAAATCAGACTTTAGTTCCACCTGGAGTAAATCCACCAGCTACCCTGCAGTATACAAAGTCATTCAAACTAGCTGCACCTTTACCAGCTTTGAGAACACTTTCATGATCAATCATTATAAAACATATCATATATATTATTCTGAAATGGACCAATCTGCACAGTGACTACTTTTACTGTCGCTATTTCCACTATATTTTGATGAGAATACTTTTCTACTTTCACTTGAGGAACATTGACCTCATTTCACCTGAATTAGAGTGGGTTAGAAATAAAAAGTAGCAAAACATTTAAATACTCAAGTAAAGTACAAGTACCTCAAAATTGTACTTAGTTACTTTACACATTAATAACGTTTATTAAAGTAACAACCAGCAGCATTTAGACATTATCAACATGTATAAAGTCAAGCTTTAGTATAATAAGAGCCTCACTCTGAGCGTGTCCTGTCTGGTCTTCAGCTCCTTGGTGCTGAGTGCCGCTGCCTTGCTGCTGGAGAGTCCTGAGAGGAGAGCATTCTGATTGGACAGCCAGGCCTCAAACTCCCTCCTCCTGGACTGGTACTGCCCTCCGCCTCCCTATAAACCCAGACACAGCTCATGAAACTCTTGCACCGAGCCCACATCAACAGGTAGGCGTTATTCTGTGCCTGATTGTGTTTGGAGAGGCAGGACTTAACAAATCCATCATGGGGGATTGTCTCAGCAATGACCTGTCACCACATTTCTAGGCTTCTTTGTTTTCCCTCCCATATTATGTCATTTCATTTTCAATCCTTCTGCTAGATAAATGCAATATGTGTGATAACAGCCATTCAGAGCGTATTCCTACACATATCCTGGACACTCGTCACCTCCGCAGTGCTTTACTGAAAAGTGGCAGACATTTAGATTTAGACTTGGATGTGTCTTGAGAGTAGTCCTTGTGATCAAAACGTGCATTTTTTAAATATATATTTTTTTCTTTCTAAAATCTAATCTTCGGGGGAATTGATTCCCTGCGCCATGGAGACAAAGCAAATGAGGAGCCATTCTGCAAAGATACAGTAATACATCATAAACTGCAGCAAACAGCTGCATCACTGAAATGAATAGTAAGCTTTGGATTCCTTCCCTCCTCTTGACTGATTCTACATCGTTTAGATTGCCGTCTAAAGTCTTGTTTGCTTGTGATGCCTAATTGTCCAAATGATCACGTATCTGTCTGCTTGAAAACTGGATGGATGAGCTGCAGTCAGAGGAGGCAGAGCTTCACCAATTATTTGTTATAGACAAAATAAACTAAATTGCAGAGCTCTGCTACATAAACAGATGTAGGAGAGGTGAGGCAGCACCCCCCTCTGCTGGATACTTAATGCAGCACGGGCAATAAGTCACTATCCCGTATTGTCACAAACTTCTTCAATACATGGTAACTTATTGTATACAAGTGTCTGTCTCACTGAGGGGGGCGTGTCTTTAGAACAAGTAATTGATGCTTGAACTCCGTCCAGGTTAGCTATCTCTATAACTTCCTTTTTGCTCTCTCTTATGCTACGTTCACACCGGACGCGATGTGAATATTCGCTTCGCTCTAATCGCTCGAGTTTCACCGCGTCTGTCAGCTGTGTTTACTCGCGTCATTCAAACAAGACGCGCTGGCTCGGGAGCTACAACTACAACAAAATGAACATATTTTACCGTGATTAAATTGTAATACACGTTTCTAAATGATGCCGAAGTAACAACATACTGATACCGGTTAGTAAAAACCATGAATTAATGCTTTGACAAGTCTGCAGACAGACGGCAGGCGAAAAACCTTTTAGAATGCTTGTTTTCTGAATGGAGATTGGGTCGACCAGGCTAAGCTAACGTTGTATATGCTCACTCCACACTCATAACAACGGCCTACAGACATAAATAAACCAGCGACTGTATTCGCCATGACACAGGCAGTCTGTGGTTTGTACTTGTTTAACTTTTGTCTAGTTTCTGAACAGATATGAGGAGCTGTGATCTCTGTGTGCTAACTACTAACAGCTAATGGCTGATGTTTTCTGGTTGAACGTCAGTAACGGCAGGCTGAGATCCTCACCGCTGATTGGCTTCCGCGAGAACGCGTCACGTGAATTTGACGCTCGAGTTGAAAAAATGGAACTCTCGCGTTTGACGCGGCACAGTTCAATCGGCTTAATCGCGTGATTCGCGCCGCGTCCACCGCTTTAATTATCATCTGTCTGCGTCTCTGCATTGACTTTACATGTAATCGCGCCGCCCCCAAACATCGCATCGCGTCAGGTCTGAACGCAGCATGAGACCCTGTTTGGGCCAGATCTCCCCCACTGGAGATGTAGTGGTGAAAGGGGGAGATATAGGAGATGCCATATTTGCAGAAATGTCCCGCGGGCTCAGGAGTAGCAGCGGACCCTTCATATGGGCCACCAGCTCTAACCACTGAACTATCTGGCTGCACCTGTAAAACATGTTTGACCTGGAAGATTTCTCAAAATAGATTTTTTTATCAAAACAGGAAGTGATGAACAACGGAAGGCCTGAGCTGAAGGATTATAAAATAACACGTTGTTTCATATTGAGTGGTAAAAAAGCTGACATGGAACATGCAACGTGCGGTGGCCTAATACACTAGCCAGTGCCCCCCCATCCATTCCCCTGCCTCTCAGTTTGAGCAGTGCCCTGGTCTGAGTGTCTCTTGGCTTCTGTTGTAAACTAGTGAACTGTCCAAGCTGTGCTTAAATAAAGGCAAAAGAGTGGCTTCACCATGGCTGACCTTTATGGTTAAAGCTGCCCCCCCTCTGTCTGCAGCCTCTGCTGATCTCTCACTGCCGGTGCTTCCATCAGGGGGGGGGTCTGTGGAGCCTTTCTGTCCTGCTCTGCTGTAAATGCTCCAGGCAGAAGAGTCCACGGTGTCCCCCAGCTCTCCTCTGTCCTCTCCTGTCCTGGGTGACTTGAGAAGTGTGTTGTCTTGTGCAGACAGGATGAGATGACCTTCACCTTCATGGCTCTGGATCAGCCCCCCCTCCACTGCTCCCCCCCGCCCTCCTGTCTCTCCCTCCAGGTGTACTCCACTTCCAGACCCAAAGCTAGCCATGGCTCCCCCCCCCACTCTGAGCGGTGATGTGAGGGAGGGGTCTGCAGACGGACCCCCAACACTCCAAGAGGCAGAGTCTGTCTGTTGTCTGGAGCTGTTAAGCAACCTGGGGGGGGGGGGGGGGGAGAGAGACGTTATTTCATGACTGAGGGAAGTTGTTATTGCAGCATCAACTGGAAACTAAAATGGAGATGCTGGATCACTGCACCTGATTTGAACACTGAGGGGTTCATTAAAAGGCTTGGCCAAGGGAACACAGCAAGTCTTTACAAACAACATGTCTGGTCTCAATTCTTCCAGAGAACAGAAACAGGTGATATTGAAGACACAAGAATATGAGACGCCTGGTGAAAATGTCAAATGTGTGAACTTTATGTGGTTTGTTTTGTTTTCTTTGCCTACAATTATTCTAAAGTTGTCCTTTTTTAAATAATAATTTTTAATAATAATAATAATGTAAGATATTTATTTCATAATGCTCTTTTACAGGTGCTCAAAAACACTGCCGAGATAACAAATTCATTCATTTGAATCGAGCTAGAACAATTAACACAAGGTCAATTATCGCACATTAAAGCCAGTCTAAAGATGTGAGTGTTACTGTTTAATGAGAGCCTAACTAAGCCTCGCCGCTTTAGTTAGTGAGAGTTTTAGTCGGTACAGACCTGCTGTGGAGCGTATTAGTGTCATGCTGAATCAATGAATTAAGATGAATATTTATGAATGCATTTCATTGGTGAGGTGTTGAACGTGCGTGTATTGTCACAGAAAAACATATTCTAGTATGCAAGTGTCTGCTAATCAGTGCAGTAACACCCTATGTTCCAGGTACCTGTGTAGATTGAGGCTCATGTGTTGCAGGGCCAGCCAGGACTCCCATTGGCGCTTGATGTCCCGCAGGATGTGGACCCGCCCCTCCTCTGACGTCCTCTCCAGGACCCCCTGACCCTGGACCTCCATTTGCTGCAGCTGGAGCTCCTTCTCCGGGAACTCTCCCAGCGCTCTCTGTGACACATGAAGGACTTTAGTAAACACGTTGTTTTATCAGGTTTAAAACAGTACAAACAAGTCTTGGTCATTTAGGGTAATTAGGGTCCCATCCTTTCCTGAGTTTGTCTTATCTCTTTCCTCAATGCTCTCCTTGCTTGTATATGTTCCTCTCCTTGCTTCCTTAACTCCTGTCCTCTTCTATGTCCAAACCTATCCATCCATTGTAGTAAACAAACACTTTAATGAAGGTATTTCCTCAAATAACTGCCCATCTAGCACATATTTCACAATAAAAACCTTGTTAGAAAATAACAACACTGACATGGCCGACTACATCTCAGTGTTGAAGGGCTGATTTTGATTCCTGTGGGAGTTCAGGCCTTCCTTCAGCTAAGGCTTTAACGACACTTGACTTTCTGTGGGTGTCATGTCCAGCTTTTCTTGGGCACATCTGTATTCCTCCACTACTCAGATAAGCAGTGACATCCCATGCCGCTTTCTTTTTATTTTCCTTAGCCGGGGGGTTCAGAAAGTGACCACGTAGATGGTAATTGGCCACTTGAGACAGGGCAGCAGCCAGTTTGAAAGCAGGAGAGCTTGTGTTTCCTGGGGGGCGTGCGGTGGATTTGCTGGAGGCGGCTGGTTTGATCCAGTCGGAGCCGCTCCATCTGCTGAGTGAACCTGAGGGCTTCACATACACTTCTCCAAGACCAGGTATTGTTGGAGGAGTTGGAGTAATGCAAAGGTGAAGGATATCAACCAGTGTGATAATGAACATCGTAAGGATAAAACATTCACTTAGGATTACCATTAAGAATGCTGGGGCCAACTCTTAAGATCACTACTGGTTGACAGAACAATACATCAGTCAATGATATGAAACTGATGACTTTATCCATCGTAACAACACCTGCAGGTCTGGATGTTCTCACTACAAAGCAAAACAAAAAGTCCACAAGGCTCTAAAGAGAGCTAGAATACAACTGTCTCAAGTCAGATGATTTACTCAGCACAGTACCATGTTGTGCACTGTAAACCCTTATGCAGTGTGTGAATACTTAACTACTCAAACCAGCAAATGTAAGGGCAGAAGTGCACGATTTGAGACACAGCATAGAGTTAGAACAATGTATTGTTTTCATATGCTAACCGATTCAGCACACGTCTTCGGATTTATGCTAGCCCCAGGAAGATTGTTTTACCAGGTGAAATTGCAGACATGTATTGGAATGATAAGTATTGCATTTGTGTGTATAATCTGAACATTTCGTTTTGTTTTTCTTTATTGAATATTATAAAAAAAATGCAGCTGTTTATTATATATTTGTGTCAATCCTTTTTTAATAGCTTCAACGTCGTGTGTCCCAGAGACTCATAATCAAGGTAGAACAAACCTCTTTCTTTAGAAGATTTTGTTGCTTTCCTATTTCAAATAGTGTTATTAAAATTCAGCGGTTTTCAGTAAAGGGCCCATGTCATGCTTTTCTGGTTATTACCCGTCCCCTTGTGTTATGAAGGTTTTCCTGCATGTAAGCGGTCTGCAGAGTCACAAACCCTAAAGTACACCCTGTAGCGAGTAAACTCTAACACAGAGAAGACCTGTCTATGCTGCCCCAGAACTCCTCGTTGGACATTTATCTTTTTCTTCCTGGGTATAGTGACGTGCCCATACCCAAATGGACCCATTGGTCCAAATGGACCAATCCACGGACTTCCTCACACACACACACTCAATCTTTTCTCAGCTGCAGCTCCGCCGATTTCTCCTCCCTGAGACGGCGGCGAGGCTGTGAGTCGGTGTGTGAGCACACACACAAACTCACAGCCAGGCTGCGGGTGTGTGTGTGTTCGGGCTGGGTTTCGCTGTGTCTCGCTGTCTCGCAGACGGCCACTGGGCTCACGGGGGGGGGGGGGGGGGGGGCAGGAGCTCCAACAAGCCGTGTAGGACAGAGAGTGAATACACATACTATACAGAGATGCTGTTTGAGAAACCAATGTGAGTTTGGAACATTGAACAATGTAAATCTATTCTAGTAGACCTCAACAATGGAATTATGATCAGTAGAAATGGCCATGACATGGGACCTTTAAGTGACCCATAATCAATGCTGCATTGTTTTCAAAGAATGGAAAAGAAGGTCACGCCTCTTTTAAAAAAATTTAAAAAAGGGATTTAGGTTATTTTTCTATTTGAAACAAAAAGTGTTATTCATTCAGAGAGGTGACACACAGACACACACACACACACTCTCTGTCACACACACACACACCTCAGCTTCGTGCTGGCGGCCCTCGATGCTCCACTCTCCTGATTGGCTGTGGAAGGACTCCAGCTTCTGCTTGATGATCATCAGCCACTTCTCCATGTTCAGCAGGCTGTTGTGGAAGCTCTCGTGGTCTGAGATGCTCTCCTCACTCTCTGACACCTTTAGCTGCACAGAAACATCACTCAGTGGCAGAAAGAAACATTTTAAAGGTCTCCTATCATGCTATTTTTAGGCATATATTATGGGTCTCAGATATAAAATATATATATATATAAAATATAACAATATATAAAAAACATGTCTATGATGTGTTTTGCTCAAAATACCAAACAGATCATGCATTTTAGACATCCCTCATATCCCTCTATTTAAGCACTGTTAGAGAAGTGTTGATTCTAGGTCCTTAGCTTGAAAAGAGAAAAGAGGAGGCGGAGCTAATGCCTGCTCAGAATTCTACGAGATACAGCTAAATGCTACTGTGATTAAACGCCATATCATGTTCAAAACCACATCAAGGATGATTTCTGAAACAGCATGGAGCTCAAATGCTTTCTCTCTTGCGGGTTTACCACAAGGTGAGTTCCTTTTTTTTACACATATTCTCTCCAGTACAGGTTAGCTGTGTTAGCGATGCTTGCTAATGTAAACATAGACCATATTACGTCCAAAACACGTTGTGCATCGTTTCTGATAGCGACGTTTCTTTCAAGTTTCCCATTGAAGGGATGTATGGTTGCAGAGAATACATTGGTGTTTTTATTATCCCTGGCCTGTAAGGGCCTTTGAGCTAACTTGCTCGGAGCTGAGAGCTGCAGTGTGCACAGTTAGGCTGTTCTCTCTGTGCTCTACCTCAACAACTGTTCTTCTTAAAATGACTGTTTGCTTAAGGTGCGATATTTGCAACCAGTCAAAACGATCATCATTTATAATTTCATCCCAATGAGCAACCAATTACCCGTATTACACAGTCATTTGATGCATTATTCATATCAAAGAAAATTCTGCAGCTTTAACTATGCGTGAAATGATTCAGAAATTACGGGTGCAAATGTCTCAGACAATACTGCTATGAATGTTTAAGGTCGGGCCAATGTTTCTGTTTACATTGCTTTGTATTCCTCTTTTGATCGAGTGAGACACATAAAGCATGTCTGTCTCTCAGCCCTGCATCAGAATAGCTTGACAAATGACAAACAGCCTCTTTACCTGCAGTATAATGACCAACTCTCTGAGAAGATGTTTAGTACACACAGTCAGTGGTTTGTGTTTGACTGTCTCATTGTATGCATTACCTGTCATTTGTTTTACTTACAAAAAGGGTTACCAAAACAGCTTGTTTGTTACTGTTTAAGTAGGTTGGACTACTGTAAGGCTCTTTCTACAGGTCTTCCCAAAAAGACCATTTAAAAGCTGCAGCTAATTCAGAAGTATGCTGCCAGGCTGCAAACAAAAAAGAAACTAGAAAAAGAGAGCACATTCCTCCTGTTTTAGCTGCAAAAAAAGAATCCTTACAATGTATTCAAAAGCTGTAGTTCCTCTCTTGTGACACGTCTCCATGCTTTAATGTTCAAAAAGCTCTTTATTGTTCTCATACTGCCTGTGCTGCAGCACCTCTTTTCACCCACTGTCTGAAACCAGAGCCCAGTCTGCTCTGATTGGTTTGCTGGCCGGCTCTGTTGTGATTGGTCAACCGCTTAGAGATGTCTCGCCCCTTAGCCTATCATGTACAATGTGTTGGAGTGCTAGCCAGTAGAATCGTGAGTGTTACATAATGACGAAAAAGCACAATAGGGCCTCTTTAAATATCCCTACATTTCCCCACAAATAGAATGGGTGAAGCAGCTTCTCTGCACCATATTTCCTAACGCTGGAACACCCTACCAAGACATATTAGAGGCAAACTCTCTAATAACTCAAATTGTAATTAGTGACATATTCCTTTAATTCCCTTTTACTCCTTCTTATTCTTCTTGTTATTTTTTATATTGTTTCATTTGAAATATATATACTTTGTTTAATAATATCATTGTTTTGAATTTGATTTGACTGTATTTAGTGTGTCTTTCTTACTTTTACTGAGTGGGTTATCTGCTAATCATTTTTTTAACTATTCCTTGAAATCTATAACAGTGGAGAACCGTCAGGGCCTTCAAGGTATTCAGAGGATACTCTGGAACACTCAGATAAAACAAACAAAACATTGAATTTAATTATATAAATAAAATGTAAATAAAATGAATAAATGAGAATCATATCTGTGTTGATGATCTGTAATATCACAGTGTTACGTTGAGTTGTTTGTCCTTCTCGGACCATGCACTACGCATTTCAGTGGTTTTGTGTTAGAAAAGAAAGCAACCAATCAGATCTTGTTCTGGGTCTCTGGGTAGAATATCCTTCAACCAAGGTATTCTACATCCTTGATCGAATGCCCTGGCCGTTACACTGACTGAGAGCGTACGTTTGGACTGACAGTTTGATCAACCAATCATATATTGATTTGTAGCCAATGGGCGTGTTCTTTCAGAGTTTCCCTCGGTTCCAGGGTATTCTAGAAGGCCCGCTAGTTAACTGGCTCGAGACAGAGGATCTAGATCAGGGGTAGCCAACACGGTGCCCGCGGGCACTCAGTCGCCCGCAGGGGCAACGTGAGGCGCCCGCCGGGCACGTTCTAAAAATAGCTCGCCAAGAAAATCCTAAATGTATAAAATACACAAAACAAAAAAGGAAATGTAATTAAAAGAATCTACCCCATGCATAAACAAAACCTAAATCATAGCAAACTCTATCTACTTACTACAACTCTATATCTAACACCCCTCCTCCCCCCACCCCCACAATGAATATCGACCAATCACGTTCTTGCTTGATTTGCGGGACCAGCGCGTTCTTATTATACATCCATGGACCAGCGTTGCAGTCGGGAAGAAAAGCAATGTGGCACCTCCCCGCTGATTTTCCTTCTGGCAGAATCTACACATCAGCCCCATTGAACAGCCCATCATGCCAGCCTATACAACACATGAGGGCCATAGTTTTACTCTGTGTGTTGTAACTTGCATATATTTATTCCACTTGACGCACACACACGCATGGCGTAATCTCCAGGGGGGACATGTCCCCAGCACTTTTCGAAATCCCGTTTGTGTCCCCCCACTTTACAAATATGTTTATTATTATTTGTTAACGCAAGCCGTCATCGCCACGGAGGAGCACACAGCCTGTGTGTGTGTGTGTGTGTGTGTGTGTGTGTGTGTGTGTGTGTGTGTGTGTACCCCTTTATCTATTTAATATAGATAAAGTAAGAAATCATTCCAATGTGTACAATAGGACAGTACAAAAACAGTTTAAAAGGAGAGTGATTAGTAAAATATGCATAAATAAAAAGAAAGAATGTGGTAACACAAGATAAGAATAAACAAGTTTAAATGATTTATTATTGGTTGTGATCATATTCTAAAGATGTTTGGATTCTTGAAAAGTATACAGCTGCCTTTCATGAGTGTTGAGAGCTGTATCCATAGATTCATGTTGTGCTCAAAGTGCACCAGATTGATGCATTTCACTTAGAGGATGTGAGGCCCCCCCTAGAGGATGTGAGGCCCCCCCTAGAGGATGTGAGGCCCCCCCTAGAGGATGTGAGGCCCCCCCTAGAGGATGTGAGGCCCCCCCTAGAGGAGGTGAGGCCCATCCACCCCCAAATAAAGCAGGTTAAAATAATTAAATGACATGTTATTTTAGTAAACACTGAAACGGGTCCCACAGACCCAAACAGCACAAAGGTTAAAGATAAGCATATAATAATGTTCAAATGTGCTAAATATACACACTGCAAAAAACAACAAAAAGAGGAGTAAAAGTAGCCCCCGACTTGTTTTATTTTTTGAAAGTAGCTCTCCTCCTAAAAAAGGTTGGTGACCCCTGATCTAGATGAATGCGACGAAGCAATTTATTTGAAGTTTTATTGGTTTTAACGTTGAAATGGAAAGTGCAACAGGTGAAGATGATGTTGTTGCGGAATTGTTGTCATGTTGTTGTAATAGACATGGTTCGCCACTGCTACATGTGTTGTGTGCCATGTTGTTAAAGCATGTTGAGATGTCATGTGTATGGGGAGTGCTGTACAATAAAGCCTCACATGGCCCTCTCTCACCCGTGCTGCTGTGTGCAGATGTTTCCAGTCGGCATAGAGCCTCTCAAACTGGGTCCTGTTGCTTTGACTGGACGACACCAGAGTCTCCAGCGCCGTGAGCAGGGCCTCACAGTCCTCCAGGTCCTTCTGGATCACCTGGGGGGACACATTAAAAAAAAAAAATGCTTGCCATGTCTTCACCATGAGCCTGAGTCTTCAGAGATTGTGCTGTTGAGGACGTCCTGTCTTAGACGCTGTGTCCCAGTGGCTACAAGACTTTTGTAGCATGTTTTTACTTCAACTTACGTTTATATAAGTATGTGCAGGACAGCACAGCATTTTTATCATTTGTCACACACATTTAGACAATGTCCCACTTTGGATTGACAGTCGCCCGTTTTAACCTTGGCTTTTATCCAAGGATGTTTAGAAAGCAGAAGAGGGCTGTCACCATTAGCTGTGTCAAATGTCAATCAACAAAGGTAGGTATTTACTATAGGTGTAGCCGGTGGAACGCGATTCCCTCAGAGCTTTTTGTGACCTTTGACAGATTTGTTTTCAATCTCGCATTGAGGTGATTATGATTTGAAGCGACACTAAATGCAAAACTCACAAAAAATGCCAGGCTCATAAAGAAAAATGTCTGGATACATTCCTCCTGAAACCAAAAGAGGATAACCAAACAGACATGGTAACAGCGGCTGAAATACAGAACGTTTACCGCACTGTAGAGCAACCCTAATCACACAGCTCAGCAGACTGCGCTAAAATAGCTCGAGTCATTTTTCAGACTCAGAGATTGCAAATAAATACGGAGATGTTTACGGATGATGGTTTGTTGGGAGAAAATCAATTCAAACCATACATTTAATTATTTCACTTTCATAGTTTGTGCAAACAATTAACCCATAGTCAAATGTGCTATTATATTTACAAGCCAATAGTGTCAATAGAAATGTTTATTTTTAAGGGTTACATAGACAATATATTTGAACCTAAACTAGCTCTTATCATTGCAGTAACATGTCCCACGTTGTCCTGCACAAACATCCTCTTTGTCCCACATGTGGCTTGTTGGCACCTGAGGCCTGTACCACGAAGTCGGATTTTCGCTTAGCGGCTGACTTCAGGGAAAACTCTGGGTTTCCGGTCCTACGAAGCTGGTTCTCTTTTTAGCGGGCTAGATCTCCATGGTAACTTATGCTTAGCGGCTAACCTGGTCGGGAGCAGGTTAGGTTGCAGGCTGAGAGCTCAACTCAGTGAAAGCACTGCCTGCTGACCAATCAGAGCTCAGTGTGCGGAGTTTAAAGCGATCAAGTCATATTACAGGAGAAAGGAAATACAGAAAGACGGCCGGCAAAAATCACCGACTGTGTGAACGTGAACATTAATAGAATATCAGCTCCATCTTCAGAGCAATCTGACTATTATAACATTAGCGTTAAGAAAGCTGACTGAAATATCTGCCACAACATAAGTAACCGGATCAGAGTAACATTACGTACACTGTGAGTGCAGACGTCGATGTGTCCCATTATCATTCATATCACATCATAATGTATCATATATCTCCTTATCTGAGTCAGCTGAGCCGTATCTGGCCGTGCAACACTCAGTGTCACATACTGTATGCAGAAGTATTATTTTAAGCAACACATTAAGTTGACGAAACACTCGAGACAAATGTAATGAAAGTCAGATCGTGTCTTAGACGGGGCAGTGATATCATAAACCTGTTAATGTACGCATTAAAGCACTTGTTCTGTTGCCAGCTGTATTCACCTTGCAGGTGCAGCTATGTGGCTTTCATCCTGGATAAAGTGTTTAAGTCATGGATGTTTAAAGTTTAACTTCTTCATTTTTGACTAGTATTAAAGTTCACTTTTCATTCAGGAAGTATGACGCTGCGCTGTCAGTACGCTTTTCCATGTCTGTGATTGGTCGAATGCTCCAGATACCACCCCTTTCATGTGAACGCGCACCTAACTAGATAGGAAACGGCTGGCTTGAGCGATCCACTTGATAACCCGCGTCGTAAGACCGTTTAGCGAGAGCGCGTATGTTTTGGATTAGGCCAACCGGCTAACTCAAACATATCCAGGTTAGGTTGAACCGGCTTCGTAGTACAGGCCTCTGGTCAGCCTTAGTGCAACTGTCATAAAAACCTCATTTCCCTCTGGGATTAATAAAGTGTTTTTGATTGATCTGATAACACACAACTATTCATTTTCATTTCAGGCAACTCATGTTTTCACATTGTGTCAGATATCTAATCACGTACGTCATCGCTGCAGGATCTCTATTAATAACTCAATCATTCTGACAACAATCAAAGCAAACGGTGTTCACAGTTATTAACTTACTCGTGTCTCATTTGTCAACGTAAATCAATGGAAACCTGCCTGATGGAAGTAATGCACATCACAGCACACCCTAATAAATAGCTGTTGGCTGAAACTGATATTAGTGAATGTAATAAATCAAAAAACAATTTGTTTTCAATGGATCCAACTGTGTAAACATCTTTTCATCACACTCTTGGGTCTCGCTTTGTAAAAGGTGAAGTCTCCAATGCAGGAACACATGTTTTGCTGTGGTAATCTACTGTAACCATGGCGAGCGTCTTGTGTTCTAACAGAAGCGCTGGCTGTCTGAGTCGGGTCTTGGATTACTCTCACCATGAAGCGGTCCGCCTGGCTCTTCTTAGCCAGGATGTCGGGCTGCAGGCTATCGGCCGCCACCAGCTGGAGCTGGAGAGCGGACAGCTTGGAGCGGAGTGACTCATAGGCGGCACCAAAGTCCTTGGTTCTGGAGATTAAGCCCTGAGAGTTGAAGAAATGAGAATTGAGCGTATTGTATTCAGCCTGGATTGGTCATTGTATTTTCCTCCTCCATGATGAGATGAAGCCTGCACAGACAGGGTGAGTCATCCAGTGGTGGAAGAAGTATTCAGATGCTCTACTTGAGTAAAAGTACCAATACATTATTAACAATATACTTCATTACAGGTTAAAGTCCTGCATTCAAAATCTTACTTAAGTAAAACAACAAAAGTATTATCAGCAACATGTACTCGAAGTATAAAAAGTCAAAGTAATCATTGTGCAGAAAAATTCCTTGTATGTGTGTATGTGCAATTATATATGTGACATTTCTAGATAAAATAAGTAGCATTTTACTGCTATAGACAAACAAAGATCTGATTTACTTTTTGTAAAACATTTAAAACTAGTTACATTTTTAACTAAGTACAGTACTTGAGTACTTAATGACTTCCCACCTCTGGCTTCATCACATGTTAAACCACTATTTTGACCAGCAGGGCTACTAATGAGCAGGAGGTGTTTACTGAGCTTGTGTACGTGAGTGTGTTTCATTCCTTTAGCAATGGGAATGACAAAGACATATGGAATGTGTGGAACTACAGGGGTGCAGAGTTATTTCAGATCAACGGCAGCCCGTCTGATGGGTAGACGTCACCTCTGTAGGAATGTTTAACTGACACTGTGTGGCGAGAGGTGGCTGCTAAATAACACATCCACACAATTGATAATCACACTAATAATACACTGTTCCATACATCTGTTTTGTCTTCATATATACACTTTGCTATATTAGACAGCATGTCTTCTATTCCCTTTTACATTCCATTTGATCCTTTTCTTCTTTATATGCAAATGCATTCCTACTCCTGCAACTTCATTGAACAAGTATGTGTTTTGCACTATTTCATGTCTTTTACTTTTATGTTAAGTATATTGCATTGTTGCATTGTTGGAGGAGCCTGAGACTTAAGGAGAGAAAAAAGGCTTCTTTTGTCATATGTGGAGTCTGATGAATGTCCTCAAGTGAGTTAGCATAGGCTGTGTCTAAAGACTACAATTTGGTGTGTGGTGCAGGAATGATCATTGTGTTATGTTCTTCCTGCCTGTAGGATACCTTGAGTTTCCTCCATGGTGTGGACAGTACACATGAATGTTAGAGGTGTGTGTGTACCTGCAGCCGGCTCTCCCTGCTCAGCAGCTGGGCGTGCAGCAGCTCTCGGTTCCTGACGGCAGCAGTGAGCTCTCCCTGCAGCCCGTCAGCTCTCTCAGGACCGAACACAGAGTCCAGCAGCCCCCTCTTCACCAGCAGCAGGCTGAGACGCTCCTGCAGCTGACCACTGTCCCGCAGCAGGCGCTACCACAGAGACACCGTCAGCATACACACAGCACCCTGCAATGCAGTAACACTACCTACCTGCACTATACACTTCCCTTTTGCTTTTTTTGAAATGCTCTTCAATTCTGTTTTTCAAGTTTATACAATCATTGACAATACTTATCAATATTCTATTTTAGCCTTCAGTCATTTTCAATGAAAGCACACATCAAGGACTCGCTGACCTTCAGAAATGCTATAAAATAAAGTATGAACATGAACAAGGTTATGGGGGTGTACCTTTATGATACTCAAACAAGGGGGGCTTAGAAGAAACAATAATAAAATGACAACAAAATCCACCCTGGACAAATAGTGGTCGTACTGGTGCAACATACATTATCCGTCTTTTCAATCGTTGCAATCTCAAGGCAAAGGTATCCTCTCATACTTCCCTTTTTCAATTAGATGTGTTCACTGGTTGCCACTCACCAACCTAAAACTGCAACAACATTGTTGTGAAATAACATAATTGTGCAATATATATGTTTTTTTTAAAAAAAAAAATTTTTTTTAAAAATTGTATTCAATTGTGTGTCTGAGGTGGATTAATTTATTCATATTGTGATAATATTAATATTAATGCACTTACTTAAAGGGGACCTATCATTCAAAATGCACTTTTGTACGTCTTTTATACATGAATATGTGTCCCCGGTGTTCCAGGGAACTCACCAAGTATCAGAAAACACAACCCTCTCTCTTTTCCTCCATACCCAAATCTCTAAAAAAGGGGATGCAACGGATCTGATCCAGACTGATCCAGATTTGAAATTGTTCTGAAATCAGAAACAAGGAGCTCCGCCTATATGGGCAACTCTCCACCTATCAGGGGAATGAGAGGTTGCGTGGCATGGTAACAGCATGGTAACAGCATGGTAACAGCATGGTAACATGACGCTCGTGCCACGCCCCCCTCCTTTGCAGGGGGGCGTGGTCAGCTGCAGCTCATTTGCCACAGAATCAGCTTTTGCAAAGACAGGGCTGGAATACAGCAAATAGAGCGAAATGAGGCGTGGCTAAAATGCAGGATCTGTTTGGTATTTTGACAAAGAAACTTCATAGACATGTTTTATATAGGTATGGCCCTACAATATATGCAGTTCAAATATTCTGCTGCTTTTCCAAGCCTTTTGACTTTCTTTTCTTCTCTCATCATTCAAGCCCCCAGTGTTCATGTACCATTTCAATCTCACTTCTTCACTTTCTTCTTACACATTACATTTCAGCATAGCAGTTTACAGTAGCATCAGCTTTTCAGCATAAAGCATTCCCACTAGCAATTTCTTCAGGAATTGCATTCTCTAGTTTTGACTGATATTGCATTTGCAAAAAGACTCTGCACAGTGGAGGGACTGATCATTATTGAAGCATTATTCTCATTCAAATTGAAACATCTGTTAAAATGATCATGATGTGATATTAAAGAGACGATTCCTTACCAAAGAAATGGTTTTTGTTTATTCAGTATACTAGGATTTGTCTTTTTCCCAAAATGATAAACATATGTATTGCCTAGCTTAGTTGAGAAATACATACAATTAGTGTTTACTAATTGACCCCTTTACTCGTCACATCATGACGTAATGCCAGATTCTTTCCAATACACAGACTTCAGAAAATGTCTCCATACTGAATGTCAAACTGAACTTCATAGAGATTTGTAACGTGCTGTGATAGTGAAGCTACTCTAACACAAGCTTTGAACTTGATTTTACTGTTGACTGGAAGTCGGACGGCTCTGAATCCATTTGATCTTTTTGTCCAGAGGGTGTTCAGGTATGTGCAGCAGGGGAAAGCAGGGATATTATGTCTGACCTGCCACCCCCCGCTGCTTGTGTTTCCTTTTAGCCTTGGAGACACACAGCATCCTGACAGTGGGATTGACATTGTTTATCCCCACTGTTGTATGTCATGTGTAACAGTAGAGACGGGAAGCTTTGGGAGGAGGCTGAACATGTTTCGGACTTTACTCTCTGGTGGAATCCAGAGCACTAACATGGAGCTGAAAACTCATTCAAAACACAGCCTAATAGATTAGTATTAGTGATAGTGATGTTCAGCCTTCTCTGTCTGGTAGCAAACGCTCACAGTTTCATAAAATATGTTTATGACAGAAAATGAAAGATGAGTGGCAACCCCTGGCATGGAGCGGTGTTCTGGTAAACATTTCTGATTTGTAATTAGGATCGCAGTGTGAACAGACGATGTGTTCACTTTCACAACAGAACTGTTGGACTTGTATTAACTCTGGTGTGTTTGATTGACTCCGCATGGTTCTGTTTGTAATAACCGCCTGAACAAAAAACAGACCTGAATATGGATTTATGATATCATTGGTATTGTGATTTTCATGTACGATAATTGTTCTTCTATAATTAGGTTCTTGTGCAAGTGCTTTCCCTGTATTTCTATTCGGTGTGTATTGTATTCACCAGACACTAAGGAGAATAGAAAAGCCACTTCATTAATTGTTATGTCTGGGAATAATGTTAATGTTGGCTAGACAGTTTGTATAATCTTTGCATTGCATTTAAATAAATACCACTGTTTTGTATTCATTTATGCTTAAGGATAATGCTAAGGTTTGTTGTTGTTTACGACGGGGATTCATACCATAAAGAAGGTTTCAGTGCAACCGTGGATGGTTAAACGTTTTTGATCGTGTTAACGTGCTAATGGGCTAACGTGTTATCGTGATAATAACCTGTAAAGGTTTCAGTCTAGTTGTGTACCGTCTTTACTGAATGCAGTGTTATAGTTTGGTTTTATCCCGTTGGTAGTGGACCGTGCAAGATCCAATGTGGACTTGGACTGTGAATTACTTTCAATGAAGCTTCTGTGACACCGTGGCCTAAGAACGACCACACAATTATCAACAATATACAAATTAAAAAAGGGATGATTCTCTGTAGGTCAATTACTATAATGGCCACCTCTCGCATTTGATACATTACAGTTAGAAATAATGAAATATGGCCACTTTAAGGAAATGTGTTTACCTCTATGTTCTGGACCATCATGGCGTTGTTGGAGAAGTCAGTAACCTCAGCAGAGTTCTCCAGAACCTGGAACACCATGTGGCTCCACTGAGCGAACACCAGCAGAGGGTCCTGCAGGATGTTCCTCAGCCCCGACTCGGACTCTGAACACAGCCTGGTGGCTCTGCTCTTCACACTGCAACGTGAGCAAACAGCACACTTACAACAGAGAACAGGGACCGATACTGGAGACACATTTTGACTGGATTTTACCCAAGCACTCCTTGTTATCATTATCAGGTAGGAAGTAGTTCTTAGTTGATTTCATTTTCAAGACCTTTGTTTATATTGGCTTCTTTACTGACACTCACTGTTAATATCAGAAAGGCCCCCTTTTTCAACTGGGTCTTAGTTTAATCAACTTTGAAAGCATCATTATTTAGTTTTCAATAGTTGCAAATCCCACAGGGAGTAGTCCAGCTTGGAAAATTGCATACAGAATTTATTTTCATTTAGGAAACAAAAATAAAATGAATACACACACCGTTTGCCTTCTGAAGCAATTTGGTAAACTACCACACTACTTCATGGCCACAGTCCCCCACAAATTACTTACAATTGTATTTATTTCGTCAGCAGAGGAATTCAATTCAAATGGATTTTGCCAGGTATCAACTACATGTATTCAAATCCCTGATGTCTGAGCCTGTTTATTGATAATTCACGTTCACACATTGCAAAACAATCCTAAAGTTAGTGGCACACTGTAACATAAACAAGTAACTTTTTACTTTCAGGTTTTTTAAACAGCTAGAGACTTCCTGTCACAAACCTCTGATGTTCTTTGACAACAGCCAGGACATCATGAGAAAGGTGGCGTGAGTCCTCTGAGAACCTGAACAGCTCTTTGAGCTGAGCCTTCAGTAGTTCCACCTGGGACTCCTCCCCTGCCAGAGTGTTCCTCACCCCCTGCAGGAGACACAGGAACACCAGCAGCGTGAGCTCCAGATAACAGGATGCTCTGATAATGTTAGCACAGACAGCAGTCTTACACTCGTAGTTCAGGCGTTGTGTATTCCATTAAACACCATGTGAACATCAATTCATTCAGACCATTAAACATAAAAGAAGTCAGGCTTATAGCCTGTGGCAAAAATGACTGCAGAGTGAGTCAATTACAACCCAATATTAACACTAATACAGTCATTCAGCCTAATAGAAAATAGCTATAGACCAGGGGTATTCAAAACAAATTCAAGAGTTAGAGAAAAGGCCCTCAAGCAAAGGTCCGGAAATTCATTAAGTCTAACTTGCGTTATGAATAAGTAAAATATACAGCTCTGGAAATAATTAAGAGACCACTGAAAAACTATCAGTTTGCTCTGGCCTCTATTTATAGTTATGTGTGTGAGTACAATTAAGAAAATGTAGATCTGGCTGAAACACCAAGCAGATCATTGCAGCATCCCATAATCCCCTCTGTTTCAGCCCTGTTTCCAAAGTGCTGATTCTCTGTCTGTGACTTTAGATGAAAATAAGGAGCCCCTCCCCACGCCCCTCTGAGAGAGCTTTGGTTCCAAAGAACTCAATGTGGGGGGGGGGGGTTACCTTGGTTGCTGATTGGCTAATGGTTACACAAGACAAAACATCGTTATGACATCATAAAGTGGCCAAAATCTGATCAGCTCATTTTCAGACAGGTTTTTATAGAAATGGATCAAAAAGAGAGAGAATCTTTGTTCCTGAAACTTTCAGAGTCTCTTTCCACAGAGGGGACACATGTTGATGAAGAAGAGACATGAAGAAGAGGGGACACATGTTGATGTAGAAGAGACATGGAGAAGAGGGGACACATGTTGATGTAGAAGAGACATGAAGAAGAGGGGACACATGTTGATGTAGAAGAGACATGAAGAAGAGGGGACACATGTTGATGTAGAAGAGACATGAAGAAGAGGGGACACATGTTGATGTAGAAGAGACATGAAGAAGAGGGGACACATGTTGATGTAGAAGAGACATGAAGAAGAGGGGACACATGTTGATGTAGAAGAGACATGAAGAAGAGGGGACACATGTTGATGTAGAAGAGACATGGAGAAGAGGGAACACATGTTGATGTAGAAGAGACAGGAAGAAGAGGGGACACATGTTGATGTAGAAGAGACGTGAAGAAGAGGGGACACATGTTGATGTAGAAGAGACGTGAAGAAGAGGGGACACATGTTGATGTAGAAGAGACATGAAGAAGAGGGGACACATGTTGATGTAGAAGAGACATGAAGAAGAGGAGACACATGTTGATGTAGAAGAGACATGAAGAAGAGGGGACACATGTTGATGTAGAAGAGACATTAAGAAGAGGGGACACATGTTGATGTAGAAGAGACATGAAGAAGAGGGGACACATGTTGATGTAGAAGAGACATGAAGAAGAGGGGACACATGTTGATGTAAAAGAGACATGAAGAAGAGGGGACACATGTTGATGTAGAAGAGGGGACATGGAGAAGAGGGGACACATGTTGATGAAGAAGAGACATGAAGAAGAGGAGACACGTGTTGATGTAGAAGAGACATGAAGAAGAGGGGACACATGTTGATGTAAAGAGACATGAAGAAGAGGAGACACGTGTTGATGTAGAAGAGACATGAAGAAGAGGGGACACATGTTGATGTAGAAGAGACATGAAGAAGAGGAGACACGTGTTGATGTAGAAGAGACATGAAGAAGAGGGGACACGTGTTGATGTAGAAGAGACATGAAGAAGAGGGGACACATGTTGATGTAGAAGAGACATGAAGAAGAGGGGACACATGTTGATGTAGAAGAGACATGGAGAAGAGGGGACACATGTTGATGTAGAAGAGACATGAAGAAGAGGGGACACATGTTGATGTAGAAGAGACATGAAGAAGAGGGGACACATGTTGATGTAGAAGAGACATGAAGAAGAGGGGACACATGTTGATGTAGAAGAGACATGAAGAAGAGGGGACACATGTTGATGTAGAAGAGACATGGAGAAGAGGGGACACATGTTGATATAGAAGAGACATGAAGAAGAGGGGACACATGTTGATATAGAAGAGACATGAAGAAGAGGGGACACATGTTGATGTAGAAGAGACATGAAGAAGAATGGACACATGTTGATGTAGAAGAGACATGAAGAAGAATGGACACATGTTGATGTAGAAGAGACATGAAGAAGAATGGACACATGTTGATGTAGAAGAGACATGAAGAAGAGGGGACATATGTTGATGTAGAAGAGACATGAAGAAGAGGGGACACATGTTGATGTAGAAGAGACATGAAGAAGAGGGGACACATGTTGATGTAGAAGAGACATGAGGAAGAGGGGACACATGTTGATGTAGAAGAGACATGAAGAAGAGGGGACACATGTTGATGTAGAAGAGACATGAAGAAGAGGGGACACATGGTGATGTAGAAGAGACATGAAGAAGAGGGGACACATGTTGATGTAGAAGAGACATGAAGAAGAGGGGACACTTGTTGATGTAGAAGAGACATGAAGAACAGGGGACACATGATGTAGAAGAGACATGAAGAAGAGGGGACACATGTTGATGTAGAAGAGACATGAAGAAGAGGGGACACTTGTTGATGTAGAAGATACATGAAGAAGAGGGGACACATGATGTAGAAGAGACATGAAGAAGAGGGGACACATGGTGATGTAGAAGAGACATGAAGAAGAGGGGACACATGTTGATGTAGAAGAGACATGAAGAAGAGGGGACACATGTTGATGTAGAAGAGACATGAAGAAGAGGGGACACATGGTGATGTAGAAGAGACGTGAAGAAGAGGGGACACATGTTGATGTAGAAGAGACATGAAGAAGAGGGGACACATGTTGATGTAGAAGAGACATGAAGAAGAGGGGACACATGTTGATGTAGAAGAGACATGAAGAAGAGGGGACACATGTTGATGTAGAAGAGACATGAAGAAGAGGGGACACATGGTGATGTAGAAGAGACGTGAAGAAGAGGGGACACATGTTGATGTAGAAGAGACATGAAGAAGAGGAGACACATGTTGATGTAGAAGAGACATGAAGAAGAGGGGACACATGTTGATGAAGAAGAGACATGAAGAAGAGGGGACACATGTTGATGTAGAAGAGACAGGAGAAGAGGGGACACATGTTGATGTAGAAGAGACATGAAGAAGAGGGGACACATGTTGATGAAGAAGAGACATGAAGAAGAGGGGACACATGTTGATGAATAAGAGACATGAAGAAGAGGGGACACATGTTGATGTAGAAGAGACATGAAGAAGAGGGGACACATGTTGATGTAGGAGAGACATGAAGAAGAGGGGACACATGTTGATGTAGGAGAGACATGAAGAAGAGGGGACACATGTTGATGTAGGAGAGACATGAAGAAGAGGGGACACATGTTGATGCAGAAGAGACATGGAGAAGAGGGGACACATGTTGATGTAGAAGAGACATGAAGAAGAGGGGACACATGTTGATGTAGGAGAGACATGAAGAAGAGGAAATGATTTGCATAATAGGTGATCTTTAATAATTGATCGATTCTAGTGCGGGTCTGGATAGATTGGTGTCTGGGTCAGCTTGTTTAGGCTGTTTTGTTGATGGTTTTACTACAAAGTTGGTCTGCAAAGATTAAAGTCCCTGTGTTGAGTTTCTCTCCCACACACTGAACAAATCCACTTGGAAATAACAGGAGGTTTTCATGATCTTCCCATTGTGCCAAAAGTGCATGAAAAGAGCATGATGCCACAGTTCCAGTAGTTCAACTGTTTTCAGAATGAACAGGGTTCTTTGTAGTCTGCCCTCAGTTCTTCTAATAGACCCTTTTCACACCAATGCTGTGTCCTAATGCCACACTAGTACTTCAGTGCCGAGTGCTTCAGGGAATGAAGGAGAGCACCGTCAGTTTCTAAAGGTCGGCTGCTAATTGGCATGACTAAATGAGACGCAGCCATAATTATACTCTGAAGAAGACCATGAGCTTAACACTATGTTTATTGTGATGGGATCTCATAAACCAGTGCAATATTTCTATTTTGTCCACCTAACTTTAAAAACTTGGACGTGCTACCCCTTTACATTTAGTTTTTGAAATATGTTTACTGGCCTTTGGTTTGCACTGCACTGTGAATAGCATTGTTGAAGCACAACCTCCTTCAACAAAACAGCAGCCACGAATAGCTTCTTTTGACACATCTGTGGAGAGTCGATGGCACTAATGTAAAAACCCTCACTGCAAACGTTATCAAAAGTTACCCATTGATTCATCTAGATCAGGGGTCTGCAACCTTTTTGACCAAAAGAGCCATTTTGACCCCTTTTCCACCAATTGCTTTTGTCTGGAGCCGTAAAAACATATTTGATAGCTTATAAAGTTGTATATATTGTTACATCATAGACAAAAGCTACAGTTTTTTTGCATTTATTACATTATAGAAACTGTTTACCTCTAATAAGAAACAAAGAACTCTTATAAGGAGAATTAAAAAAAAATACACCGGCCTACTTTAAAATAAATTAAACACAGCACTTGGGGAGTCCTCTGCACATTTGAAGAAAATGAATATAATTAAAATGGATCCACTTTGAAATAAATAAAACATATAGCTGCACCCTAAAAAGAGTTAACTGATGGAATGATGACTGAAGATCGTCAGCTGTCTTCCTCTCCCGTGTGTTTCCTCCAATACGTAAAGGCTGCAGCACCTTTGACAACTTCTCTCCACATATCAAACATCCCGGTGAGCCAGCATCGTTTGCTCTGAAAGCAGATAACTCTAACCACGCAGAATTAAACCCTGTGTTCCTCCGGTACTTTTCTTTTATTTGATTTATCCATAGTTCGCTCATCGAGCCGGGGCTCAGGTTATTCGCCTGCAGGAAAAGGCGCTGGTGCGGGGCCGTAGCAGGATGTGACGCATATTATAATTGACCTAATTAAAACAGTTTTTTTAATTATTTATGTGTCACAGTATCACCTCAAAATACATGTTCAACCATGCAACAAAATATAAATAGTCCTACAAATATTTGTATTTTATTTCCTTCTTATTTTTGTCTAAGCTCAAGGGAGCCAGAGCAGAGGGCTTAAAGAGCCGCGGGTTGCCGACCCCTGATCTAGATATATACACTTTATTTTATAGAACTAACCAGTGTGTTGGTGTCACATTGAACCCATGGAAATAAATGCACTGCAACTGTTGTTCTCATATACACATACACATGTGTACATATAATAATATGAATACTAATACTGCATATATATATATAATCTAGTACAAGGTGCTTTTTTACTTTTACTTCTTACTTGCATATAAATGTTTTCGTTATTTTTTATTCTATTTTGTATCTTTTACTGGATATTTTATTTTAACTTATGTTTACAAGAATAGCTTTATTTCATTTTTATTTAGTCTTTTTATTGCAAACTTACTTTATTTTTTAGGTTGAATTATTATGTTATTATTGTTACTTCTTATTTTCCATTTATCTTTTATTCATTTCATTCTGAAACGGAACAACCGTCACAAAACCACCGGAATAAATAGTGAAACATTCTTTTTTATCATTCTAATTGGTATGTGTAAAACAAACTGAAGGACAAAGCACTCATTGGCTCAGAACCTTGGGAGGGCCTCTTGGATGTGACCGGATCGATTTCAACACAGACAAAACATCTTATTAAAACTCTAGAAAGGCTTCTTTTCAGCCATTGACATTTACTGTGAATTAGTAAACAAATGTATTTATTAAAAGCCCACAAATCTTACTTGGCCTTTCTCCAATTTCCTGTCAATGCAAATAGTCAGTAGTTACATATTTAAGCCACAATGGCTTATTTGCAATGTAGATAAACTGGAGTCCTTTTGAATCCATTCCACGCGTTAAATAGGCGGTGTCTCAGTTAGGTGACAGTCTGTCTAGATTGCATCAGAACACAGACGGATGCAGATCTTTAGCATTCCAGTCACACCCTCCTCTTCGTCTGGCAGGTGACCTGCCAGACGAAGAGGAGGGTGTGAGAGACCCACAAATAATTAATAATCAGACTGTGGATACACCTCTCTGAGGCATTCAGCAGCTTCACTGACAGGGCAGCAAGAGTCTGTTTACAAAAGAATCCAGTCCAGAGTCATCAAGTCAGGTCCACTGTATCACGTCTCAGAGGGACTAGAGAAATAATGATGTTATTTCAGGGAGGAAAGGCATCGAGAGAAGGAATCAATCAACTTTCAAATAGAAAAAAATAAGTTATGATAACGCCAAAAATGTAAGGGAATGTACGGTTTATATTCCCTGACCCAGTGGGTCTTTCTCAATGTCGAGGAAGGCTCCTCCAGAGCCACTATTTGAAGGATGCTACGTCATCGAGTCCCGCCGAAGGACTGTTCCACTGTCCAGGATCCTTGGAATTCTACCAAGGCCAGCGTCCATCGTTGCGGAACATTTCGAGGCTGCACATGTGTATCCTCCACGGTCTTAAAATCCCCATAATGCTTTGCGCACGGACCAATTTCCCAAATCTTTGGCGGAAATCGCGCCCCATTTAAGGCAGGGCCTCGCATATGACGCACACCTGTTAGCCTGTTCCACCATTCTTCGTTTTCCGAGGCTAGGAAGGATTCTTGCTTAACTAACCCTAACAAACGAGATCTCGCTAAGCGGTCCTACGACGCTGGTTATCAACTCGGTAAAATCAACCCAGGGTTTCTCTCACCAGCTGAGAGCACGTTCACATGAAAGGGGCGGGGTTAGCAACATTTGACCAATCACAAACATGGACAAGCGTACTGACAGCGCAGCGTCATACTTCATGAATGAAAAGTAAACAATCACGTTAGACAAATATGAAGAAGTTAAACTTTAAACATCCTTGACTTAAACACTTTATCCAGGATCAAAGCCACAGAGCTGCACCTGCAAGGTGAATACAGCTGGTAAAAGAAAAAGTGTTTGAATGCGTACATTAACAGGTTTATGATATCACTGCCCCGTCTAAGACACGATCTGACTTTAGTTACATTTGACTCGAGTGTTTCGTCAACTTAATGTGTTGCTTAAAATAATACTTCTGCATACAGTATGTGACACTGTGAGTGTTGCACGGCCAGATACGGCTCAGCTGACTCAGATCAGGAAATATATGATACATTATGATGTGATATGAATGATAATGGACACATCCATGTCTGCACTCAGTGTCGTGGACTGTAATGTTACTCTGATCCGGTTACTTATGTTGTGGCAGATATTTAAGTAAGCTTTCTTAACGCTAATGTTATAATAGTCAGATTGATATTCTATTAATTTTCACGTTCACACAGTCGGTGATTTTTGCCGGCCGTCTTTCTTGCAACGGCAATTTTAACTGTATTTCCTTAATAAGACTTGATAGCTTTAAACCCCGCACACTGAGCTCTGATTGGTCAGCAAGCGGTGCTTTCACTGAGTTGATCTCTTCTCTGGAACCGGAGCAGGTTTGGTGTTCAGCATAAGTTACCATGGAGATCTACCCCAGTAAGAAGTGAACCAGCATTGTAGGAGCGGAAACCCAGAGTTAATCCTGAAGTTACCTCGCTAACCGCAAATCCTGCTTCGTAGTACAGGGCACTGGTGTGCTGTTTCCCACAGGTGTGAGGGGGCGTGGCCTGGGGAACAAAAGGGGGGACTGTTTTTGAAAGAGAAAGCTGTGTTTGTTTGGAGACAGAGGAGGAGGGGAGCCAAGCAGAATGCCAGAGAGAGTCTAAAGGGGCATTTAGATCTTTGTATGATCTGCTAAGGGACATCGAGACAAATGGAGTGTGAGGATGGTAAAGATTGAGCAGCAAACAGTGAGAGCCGGGTTTTTGTTTGCCCCCTAGGTTGGTGAGATCGATGCCTTTTTTGGACCTTTTTCTTAGGGTGCATTCACACCTAGCTTCTCTGGTGCACACCAGACGACAGTTTGTTACATTGTTTCATTTCTCAGAAGGTTCGGTTTGCGTTCACACGGGCAAAACTCAAACGGACTATAAACTTAAACACAAGTCATGTGCACGGAAATGCTGTTCAACCATTGGTCAGACATTAAGGGCGTAAAAACGCAAATCCCGGCAATTTCTACCGGAGCTTCCGCCATGGAGCATCGGCACTTTCGGCAGGTTATTCTCATGCTGCTGTTAATCTGGAGATCAACAGACACTAGCGGTCCGCGCATATGATTATATAATCAGACAACGTCCGTTAAAAAACATTATAACACATGAGAGACATTCTGCAGTAAGGAGGGCGACAGGTGTTCTTACTTTTATGTAGCTGACGGAGCATTTTTACTTTACACGACACTGTTCAACACTTCATTCTGCTTCACTCTTTAAATTAACAACCGCAGATGTCTTGAAAGAGTCTTTCGCTAAAGATTTTTGAAGACATCCGCGTTCTTGTGACACGTAAATACTACGCTTCCTATGATTTGGTGCGCACTGCGTTCACACCAGCAATTAACCGCTCCAGAGTTCGCAAGCAAGCGTTCCAAGACCTCCTATTTTAGCGGACCAGAGTCCGGTTGTTTAGTTCACTTCAGAGGTCTCGGACTGCGTTCACACCGACCCAAATGAACCGCACCAAGCGGCTAAACGCACCAGGGTTCGATTCAACCGGACTTAAGGCTGGTGTGAATGCGCCCTTATTCTACTTTTTGTTTTAATGACTTTGGAATTTACATTTTTCTGGATTGTTAAACTGCATTAGGAAGAAAGTTGGACAATTATTTTAACTGTGAAATGGACATTGTAGGGTTGATATGATACACCGATAGGGTCTAATCGCCAAAGACTTTTCACATTTCTATCATCTTGTGCATGTAAATAAATATTAATTAATCCAAAAATAAATCTCGCCTTATTAAAATTACACCTGAGAGAAACTCCCTCTGGAGGGAACACAGGGATTTCAGGCTTTGCAGACCATTGACATGCACAAAAACCTATAGAACACACTACAGGGAAGGGAAAACCTCAAAAGCAGAATAGGGCCTCTTTAACTCAATAATACTGTAGATATGTTAAGAAGACGTACCGTGTATTTCCTCCACTGGCCCACCATCTGCTCCTCGGTGTGGTCAGGGGGGTCTCGGCCCTCCCCTAGCTCCTGGTCCAGGCCCTGCAGCAGCACCCTGAGGTGTCCGATGTCCTCCCCCAGTCTCTGGCAGCGGGCTGTGTACTGACTCTGGGAGTCCAGGCTGGAGCGCAGCCCCTCCTCACCCTCACACAGACCCTGCCTCAGCCTCTGCCAGCCCAGCCTCAGCTCCTCCGCCTCCTCCACCACCACCTCCGCCCCAGAGGGGGAGGTGGTGCCCCTCAGCGCCTCCGACAGCCCCTCGATGTGCTGCAGGGTCTTCTCCTCTCCTGCCACGCTGTCGTCCAGAGCCTGGCACAGCAGCAGGAGATAAAGATGAGTGGTGTTGGATTAGAAGGCTGAGATGGAAAAAATATCCTACAACTTGGTTTCATATTTTTTTTTTTTAACATTAAATATTTGTGAATACTGAAATCCTAACAATTAAGGCTAGTTGTCAAAAAAGTGGAACTATCTCACATGGTCATTTCGCTATAATTTATGTATGTAACATGTGCATGTTCAATGATTTTTTCATGTGTTATAATATCCACAGTTATAATTGCCTAACAGAGTGACTCGGTATGCTCTCACATGTCAGCCAGAAACTGGAAGGATCAGGCACAACTATGTTCACAGTCAGTCATTTAGAAAATGGAATTGGAAAATGTTCCTTTTTAAAAATTATTATTATTTGAGGATTGTATTTGGTACACGGACATTTTTTTCAATTTGTAATCTGTGCCACCTAAAATTATACTTTAAATATATTAAAATACATTTTAGGAATACAGGAAATACATTTATGAATTTTAGTTGTCAAAAATAATAATGACGGTAAAAAGTGTTCGTTGTTTCCTGTGTTAATGGTTTGTACATTAATCACACTAAAACAAAGACAGACATCATTTGAGATATACACTGTACAGTAACATTTGGATAAGATAGGATTCCTATTTTTATATTTAGAATGATGTAGTGTTAGACATGTGTCTTAACAAGTTCTGCTGTCATCCCTAATGCTAAATAACCAACACATATTGGTCTTATGATCCGTGTATGCTCTTTGTATGTCTTGATCCACCATGACGATAATTATATTTACTTTTTTAAAGAGTACGAAACCTGTAAATGAGGTCAGCATTTGAACCATTCCTGTTCTCAAAGTTAATCGATATTTGAATGTACTTTTGGGTTGATGCCTCAAATAAGTTATGTGGTTAACACAAGCTGAAGGGATTTTAAGTATTTGCTTCACTACATAAAATATGTCAGTAAATACCCCACTTGTATGGAGTCATAAAACATTGGTTGCTAACAAGGGACTGAATGAGACTACTAAATGTCATCAGGTCGAACATTAGCCACCATATCGAAGGTAACAACAATCATGTGACTGTGAAGTAGTTCCTAATGTTAGCCTTTGACTTTTTTAGCTTCAAAAGTCATAAAGTGGAATTGATATGTGGAGAGTATCCTGCGATTATCTTATTTTTGCAATATTCTAGAATCCATGGAAAAATCCCATTGCTTCTTGTCGAGGGGACCCTTGCTCTAATAACTTATAGGTCTGGCTACAAAAACACATCATCACTGCACCACTCCATTTGTTGGTACTTTTGGAGTTTAAAAACACATGTTACCCAGCTCAGAATATTCATTCAACTCCAAATACCATATTTTCCCTTCTCCCATTTAAAAGGACAGGTTTAGATACATGCTTCTTAATTCATCTGAGTGCGTCTCACTTGTAAGGCTTTGAGCTTGTTCTCTGCTGTCTCCTCCCTCTCCATCAGATCAGTTAGCTCTTTGGTTTTTGACAGCAGCCAGGACTGGAACCTGTGAACGCAGCCTTGGTAAGTCTGGTGCTCCTCAGCCATCTTCTGAAGTAGCGACAGACGCTCCTACAGTAGCACAGCAGGGGAAATGTCAACAAAGCTTTGTTCAAATCAACCCACATCTCACAGCAAACATACACACAGCGTATCAGAGCGAAAAGTGTGCATTTGTATTCTGAGAGACTAAAATCTATCGTCTGGTTTTTCAACTACAAGACTCTTGAGAGCACATTGCATTTTTAGACGGGGGTGAAGATTATCCCGTAAAACATAACATTATCTAAATCCATACTTCAGAATGAGATATTTGCCATCCGACTGGTGTGTTTATGTGAATGTGTGATGCAGATAACAATGTTTGTGGGTGTGTGGTAAAATGTGAGTGACACTAGGAAGGCTGTCTGAAAAGGGAAGAGGAAGAGCAGTCTCATTATGCGGCTCACGGAGGAGAAAAGCAGCCGACATGCATGTTGGTGTGGACTAATCCCTCAGTATCTCTCACTGAATGAAATGATTCAGTCAACTGCTGTCTCCCTTTATTACATGGCTTAGTTTAATGTTTAATATTCAATTCTAATTGGTCGATTTGGATATTCAGCGGTCTTCTTTCGATAGCTGGCTCTGAGAGCAAACCACGCCCCGTAAAACTCCCAAAAGGGTGTGTGAAGCCGCCATTTTATTATCGCATTAGCATTAGCCCAGCCAATCAGAAATAGGAACCTTTTTCTCCCACGAAAGTACCTGCTCTCAGAGGGTAAAATGGTTCTCATGAACACATTTTAGTTCCGGCACTTTTTGGTGTGAACGCGACATTTCGGAACTATATCGGAACTAGTGGGAAAAGTACTGCAGTGTGAACGTGCCTATAGAAGTGGGGTATGTACTGATGTATTTAATGTCGTAGAACAAACGAGAAAATCTCTTAAACTCATGTAAACCACAGTGATCTAACCAAAAACACATTCATAAAACCATTGAGTTTTAGACGAGGGAAATGGAAGTGCTCGCATTAGCATTAGCCCAGCGCAGAAACGCAGAGAGACTAACTTATGGCAACACAAAAGAAAACATGGGAGCGGTGGAGATGAGGAGGTGTCGGCGTTCTGGCGATTTACTCGGAAGGCTTCAGTAGAAGCTGCTGGGACTCCCAGCAGCTTCTACTGAAGCCAGTCCCTAACTCCGGGGACTTCTGTCTTCGGGTGGCAGTATACGCCGTGAAGTGGTTTGCGGCCTGCCAGTAAACCCAAAGCAGAAGAAGAAGAAGTGACGTCAGCGGCTTCATTTGCCTAATCCTCCCTCAGGGACTTATTCCGGTGTGAACGCGATCTGTACATTAGAACTAAAGAGTTCTCATGAACTAAGTTCTGATGAAACTTTGTGGGTAAAGTACTGCTGTGTGAAAGCGCCTTATGTGTCTTAAAAACAGCGGTTGCTAACAAGTGACTCAATGAGACTACTAAACGTCATCACGATGAACATTAGCCGCCTTTAGCTTAGCAGTGGTGACGTGAAGTCATGTGACCGTAATGTAGTTTGCTTATAGCCTTTCATTTTGGAAATGTTAGCTTTTTACTTCTGCATTTACACTTCAACAATTATAAAAGTGCCCATAAAAGTCCCATAGCTTTTTGTCGAGGGAACCCTTGTTATGCAAACTTCTGGGTTGGCCTACAAAAATGTGTCATTCCTACACCACTCTACACGCAAACCTTCTGTCAGTATGCAGCAGGCTGTAGGTGACAGCTCAGTAGTCAGAGCACAGCAGCTCACCTCCGCCCTGTCTCTGACATCGTTGTAGTCCTCCTGCAGCCCCTCCTGGGCCTGGGGATCCACGCTGGGGTCCTGAGTTCTGTTGTGGAGCGCGGAGGCCTCGTCCAACAGCCTCTCCAGCAGCGCCGCCTGGCCCTGGATGTCGCTCAGCCCCACCCTCTGCTGGTCCACCTGCCAAAGCTTCTCCTTCACCCCCAGCTGCAGCTCCACACCCACATCCAGGCTGCGCTGCTGCCTGGTCAGCCACAGCTCAAACTCCTCGTAGGCCTTCAGGTACTCGCCCCAGTGCAGCCACACCCACTCTATACGACTGGGAGGGGAGACACATGAAGAAGAGTGAGGCTGGGTATCTGGGTATGGTTCACCACAGACTACATATGTATATGCAGTGGAGGAGGAGGGGTCGGATTTTACACTTAAAGGGCCCCTATTCGGGGTTACATCAGGGTATATGCAGGAATCCTGAAGTCAAATTTAATACCTTTTAAGACCTTTTTTAAGACCCTTTCCATATATTTTAGTACCTCATCGCAACTTTGAGTTTTAACCGGTTACATTGGCGACACACTTTACCTCACATTTACTATATTGATTGTAAGATAGCACAACTAAACAGAGTGCAGACAGACTACTGAAGCCTCCTCTCCACATGAACTTCAACCTCTCTGTGAAGGTCAGGTTTAATGCAGTATGCTGCTTTGTTGCTTCTGTACTCTGTGCTGTTTCATTCCAGTAAAACTCCTCAGAAACCATTAGAAACCAGTATTTGACCAATAAACAAAACTTTGAACTAGTGTGCATCTAGACCTGGTGACGACATTACCTATTGACGCAGCAACCACTGTAAGTTATATTCTTGTTTAATTAGACTTCTCTGTTTCATTTATTCGACTCTGTATAAATTGTTATTGTAGTGTAAACGGCTAAATCGCGTTTGAGAGATTTTAAATCTCAGATCTGCTCAGGCGAAACCTGCTTTACAGCTCTCAGCACTCAAGCCTGCATTAATATAGGCACGGCCAGTCTATTGTCGCCCATCAGCTGTAGATAGTTAACTAATTAGAGGGCCGTGGCCCTACAGCTGTGTGAACTGAGCAATCAGGCGTCCATTTTTGGGTAGCTCTTTCCTGGAGCGTCAGCTTCAGCGTCAGACAGCCGAAGACTGACAAAGACATTGGAGTCCTGCGGGAGTAAGACTGACAAAGACATTGGAGTCCTGCGGGAGTCACGAGGGAGGCAAAGAGGAGGCAAATCCTACTCTGATTGAGCTGGTGTCTTATTTCTCTTTTCTTTAGTTTTCTAGCCCCTCATGCTATAATCATGTGTATTTTCTCCATTCCTGTTTATGTGTCTTCTCGCAATTATCACTGGCCCCGTGTATCTCCTAATCGATATAACCGGCCTGCTCTCGTCTATCCCACGTGCTCCACTGAGATCCAACATCTAGTTTCAGGTGGCCTGTGGAACTGCCAGTCAGCTATTCCCAAGGCTGACTTCATCTCTGGCTACACCTCCCTGCAGTCTCTGGATTTCCTTGCTCTCACTGAGACCTGGATTACTCCATCCAACACATCCACCCCAGCAGCTCTCTCCACTGCATATTCCTTCTCCCATACACCCAGACCCACTGGCAGAGGAGGTGGCACTGGTCTCCTGCTATCTCCCAAATGGAGCTTTTCCCTCTTCAAGCTACCTAACTTCACTCCTTCCACCTTTGAATTCCATGCCGTCACAGTAACCCATCCTATACAGTTAACCATTGTTGTTCTCTACCGTCCACCAGGCGCCTTGGGGGACTTCTTGGAGGAATTAGATAATCTCCTCTCACTCATCCCTGAAACTGGCCCTCCCGCTGTACTTCTCGGAGACTTCAACCTCCAGACGGGGAAGATAGACGAACTAACATCTCTGTTAACCGCCTTTGCTTTCTCACTGTCTCCGTCCCCACCGACTCATAAAGCTGGCAATGTCCTTGATCTCATATTCTCAAGGAACTGCTCTACTTCTAACCTCTCTGTAAACCCGCTCCACACATCCGATCACTTCTTCATTTCATTCTCTCTATCCCTTTCCAAACATAACAAACTAATCTCTTCCCATCCTGCACTTGTCCGCCGTAACCTTCGCTCCCTCTCCCCCCCTACCTTTGCCTCATCGGTGCTCTCAGCCCTCCCTTCCTCTGATTCGTTCCATCTCCTGCCTCCAAACTCTGCTGCAGAAACTCTCCTCTCTACTCTCTCATCCACTCTGGACTCGCTCTGTCCTCTCACATCTCGGCAGGCTCGTCAGTCCCCTCCTGCTCCCTGGCTAAATGATGCACTGCATGCTAATAGAACCGTCCTTAGGGCAGCAGAGCGGAAATGGTGGAAATCCAAACACCGTGACGACCTCCTAACCTATCAGGCTCTCCTCTCCTCTTTCTCTGCTTCGATCTCTCAGGCAAAAAGCACTTTCTTTCAAGATAAGATCCAATCTTCCTATTCCAATCCTAAAAAACTATTTTCCATCTTCTCCTCCCTCCTGGACCCCCCCAAAGCCCCTTCCCCCTCCTCATTTCTGTCAAGCGACTTTGTTACCCACTTTGAAAAAAAGGTTGATGATATTCGCTCTTCTTTTTCTGACTCACCTTTACTCACCGCTGGGTCACCAGACCCTCCTTCCACCCACACACTAACCTAATTTTCCCCTCTCTCTCCAAGTGAGGTTCTTACCCTCATTACCTCTGCCCGCCCTACCACCTGTCCTCTGGACCCTATCCCTTCAAACCTCCTTCAGACTATCGCTCCTGATATTCTACCGTTTCTCACCCATTTCATCAACACTTCTCTAACTTCTGGTCACTTTCCAAACAGTCTCAAGGAGGCAAGAGTAAACCCTCTCCTAAAGAAACCCACTCTCAACCCGTCTGATGTTATAAACTACAGGCCTGTCTCTCTCCTCCCGTTCCTGTGTAAAACACTTGAACGCGCTGTCTTTAAACAACTCTCCTGCTATCTCCATCAGAACAACCTTCTGGATCCGCACCAGTCTGGTTTCAAGGCAGGTCACTCCACAGAAACTGCTCTCATTGCTGTCACGGAGGAACTGCACACTGCCAAAACTGCATCCCTCTCCTCTGTCATCATCCTATTGGACCTGTCTGCTGCATTCGACACGTTGAATCATCAGATCCTCCTTCGCACTCTCCAAAAACTTGGAGTTTCAGGCTCTGCACTTTCCCTCCTCACCTCATACCTGAAAGACCGTACCTACAGGGTGACTTGGAGAGGGTCTGAGTCCGACCCTTGTCAATTAACTACGGGGGTCCCTCAGGGCTCTGTTCTTGGTCCCCTCCTCTTCTCCGTGTACACAAACTCGCTCGGATCAGTCATTAGCCCGCATGGTTTTTCATACCACTGCTACGCTGATGACACCCAATTAATTCTGTCCTTTCCCCGCTCAGAGACCCAGGTCGTTGCACGCATCTCTGCTTGTCTAGCTGACATCTCTCAGTGGATGTCTGCTCACCACCTCAAGCTCAACCTTGACAAGACTGAGCTGCTCTTCCTCCCGGGAAAAGATTGTCCCACTCTTGACCTAACAATCAACATCGGCACCTCAGTTGTTTCCCCGACTCAGACTGCAAGGAATCTGGGTGTGACCCTAGATAACAACCTGTCCTTCACTGCAAACATCGCTGCTACAACCCGTTGCTGCTGATACACGCTTTACAACATCAGGAAGATACGTCCCCAGCTGACTCAGAAAGCGACTCAGGTTCTGGTCCAGGCTCTCGTCATCTCACGCCTAGACTACTGCAACTCCCTCCTGGCTGGTCTACCTGCATGTGCCATCCGACCTCTGCAGCTCATCCAGAATGCAGCGGCTCGTCTGGTCTTCAACCTTCCTAAATTCTCCCACATCACTCCGCTCCTCCGCTCCCTTCACTGGCTTCCGGTAACTGCTAGAATCCACTTCAAGACACTGGTACTTGCTTACCATGCTGCGAATGGATCTGGCCCTTCCTACATCCAGGACATGGTTAAACCGTACACCCCAGCGCGTGCACTACGCTCTGCATCAGCCAAACGACTCGTTGCGCCCTCGCTGTGAGGGGGACCCAAGTTCCCATCGGCGAAAACACGTGGGTTTGCTGTCCTGGCTCCAAGATGGTGGAATGAGCTCCCCATTGACATCAGGACAGCAGATAGCTTGCACATCTTCCGGCGCAAACTGAAAACTCATCTCTTTCGACTCCACTTCGAGCGTTAGAACTATTAACGAAGCACTTTTATACTAATAAAGCACTGGCTTACCTAAAGCCAGTCCTTTATTTAGCACTTGAAATGTTTGGCTCTATGAAACCTGATGTACTTATATGATTCTGTTTTCTTCAAGGTTGTGTCTTCCTGGTCGAATGTACTTATTGTAAGTCGCTTTGGATAAAAGCGTCAGCTAAATGCAATGTAATGTAATGTAACTATGAAATATATTAAGCTTCAGCGGGGTAATGCCATATAGGAGCTCCCTCACAAATACCCAGGGGTTCAATTGGGCCGGGGCTGTCCGGGGCTAAGATGCTCTGATGTCATCACCCTCACACATTTGTCATATGTTTACAAAAAACGATTATGACTTTTCTCGTTCTTAATATAGACTATATTTAGGGTCGATATGTGTTGACTTTACTTTAAAATAGCAGATCTCTGTGACCGGATATAGTTTGGCTTACTAGTGAAAGTGTGTCTCTTCCTCTGCGGCTCCTCCGTGCAGAGAGTCTGCACTGCAGCGGTGTGAGTTGGGACTTAAACGCTGCAGCTTTCTGGCTAGCACTTAGCATGTGGGACCGGACAGCTTTGATCCTCATCGACAGACTCTTTCCCCCCCCCCCAGAGCGGAGCAAGGCAACGAAACTTAAAATAAGAAGCAGCATTTTACGGGACGCCTTGAGGGGGTTTCCCGACATGTCATTTCAGTCAATTAAAGGGTGTTTCATGTTGTCGTTGCTTCTTAATAATACCTTTGAAAATGCCGTTTAATATTTTTTAATAGCCTTAATTTTCGCTAAATTGATTTATCAACTTTTAATACTTGTTAAGACCCCGCGGACACCCTGTATATAGATTTGTGTGCATGTTAATGGTCTGTGAAGGCTAAAATCCTAAAGTTCACCCGTCATGTCACATGATTCTTCCTGATATTATCGCAGATCTCCTGTAAGCTGTAGTGTGCAGCACCTGTGACAGTGGATGATGTAGGTGGAGGTCTCCTCCCACAGGCTTTTCAGGTCTTTGAGCTTAGCGTGGTTGTGGTTCCTCAGCTCTTCATCTTCGCTCTTCAAAAGGTTCTCAGCTGCCACCAGCGCCTTGTCCATCTTCAGACGGCCCTCGTGCACTGAGTGGTGGATTTTCTGTTCATCAGAGCACAGGGAGCAGCGTTACAGTCAATGTCAAATGTAAACAACATTAGAAGTATCTCGAAGCACTACCCTCAAATGGTAACATGCCTGTGAATTAACTAGAAGGGGTTCAAAGGTTAATAATGTAACTAAGAATATCACCAGAATGTGAAAAGTCTACAGTTATGTCAAAGACGTCAATATGTTATGTTTCTACTTGAATAAGCATGCTCACTGAAATAGCCCTTGTACCTATAGCAGTGATATTGAGTATGCACTATGCACGATGTATAAAGAGAGGTGGATACAGCCTTTGAGGCGGGGTCCTATGAAAGTTGCTTAGTGGCGCATGAAGGTAGAATTGCCTGACTGTTGAGAGAAAAAGTACCCAGATCGTATGGGCCCATCGATATGTTTTTTCTTTTGGCACGTTTCACATCTTTTACGCAAATTAGGGTTATTAAAGTGATCTTCCTGGCATGTGGATTTACGTCAATCAAAAAAAAATGTTGCGCCCAATGACATGACGGACTGACATGGAGGTTGTAGAACCACCATTACATGTATGCCACTACAAAGATTTGCTAAATTAACACAACACTGGCTTACTTTAATATAGACCCACACGTGAACATCTCAGAGAGCTGTGTTATTTTTACTTTACTTTATTGGCCTCAACAGTCTGCACTTAAATGGAATTTGCATAGTCTCGCTTTGTTGCCGTTTGGTATTTTGATTCTTCTTTTCAAACGGATTACTATAAATCGAGATTGTATGGACCCAGTAGTAGATGCTGCCCCATTTTTTCTATAGAGCTAATGCTAGATATTACACATTGCATCTTTAACAGTCTGCAGGCACTTTGTTTCTGAAGGTCTGCCATTAATCCAGTGGTGTGTTTTATTCCCCTTCTTATGACGATGTATCCCATGGAGCATTTCTGGAATATTCATTTTTCTCTGTGATTTCTAAATTGTATTTCTATATATAGTAACATGTCAAGAGAAATTGGAAGTTTCTTCAGACACTGTACTCCGTTTAAAGAGCAGCTGTCCCACTCTGGAGTCTAATGAAAGACTGAAGTAGCGTCAGGGGTCACCAAAGGGTCCAACAGAAGGTGAAGTATCTCACCTCTGTCTCCCTGAGTCGGCCCTCCAGGGCGTCTCGGGGGCCCTGGGTGTTGTCGTTGGCCTTCAGCCTCTCCTGGACGACCCGCATCCAGGAGAGGGCCGCCTCCAGGCTCTCCTTGAACTGCTGCTGTGTCATGACCAGTCCCGGGCCTGAAACAAAAACACAGGTCAGACTCAGGTCCAGTAGTCTCTCAGGAAGGTTCCTCATGGAGTAAAATGACCCGGAAGTTTCTAAGTAGCAGCCATGGCAAGAGCTTTCCTCTAGAGGAGGAGCCTCAATGCTTCCTTTATTATCTCCTCTAGCATAGGATACACTGGACCATCCTCAACAAAAGGAAAGGAGATAATCTTGTCCCACAATTCCTTGCAGCCTGAACATTCAAAGTGACGCACCAATCGATTTTCTACGAAAACATCTGATCATGACTCACAAATGCAGATCATGGAAGTTACAGTGCCTATGATGCATATAACATGTTATGCTTAAACCTGCTAAAGGGCTTTTATGTTTGGAACTTTCACGAATATGTGAAACCAAAAGGCAAACTATGGATGTTATGCTAACTACTTGTAAAATGATCAAATCAAAAGTCAACATTTCAGTGTTGTTAATGTGGAGGTTGAGAAGCTCTTTTTAGTTCAACATGTTTGAATACCGATATGCAAAGTAGTAGATTTGTAAGATTCACAAGTAATGCATATATCGCATGAAGTGTTATTGATGCAATTGTTTTGATAAAGTTATGTAATTGGGATTCATGTCAATTATTTAAGTGGACAGTAGGGTGAGCACAAGCAACCATTTTGAATGTGACAACTATTTGCTGTCACTTCCCTTTTTTATTTATTTTCCAAACTTGCTAATACAGTTCTATTTGTCACTGTTGTTCACGATTCTATAGCTGTAGGGGGTTGGTACGCTGTCAGCCTCCTGAAAACATGTCAACGTGTCCTTAGGCAAGATATCTAACCCCAAATTGCACCAGTCGGCATGTCTATGGAACTGAAGTGCATGCAAGTCGCTTTGAATACAACTAAAGGAAAGCTCAGGGTTTCTAGAAGCATTTCTTGTAGTCCATGTATGGAACATTGTAGTTTCACCACAGCAGACTCATGTGCAGTCTGATCTTATCTTTCCTAAGTCCTGATGAATTCCCTTCCACATCGTTCCTCAACCCCATGATGTTATCCATCTAGCTCAAGCAAAGTTGTTATGAATAGATATAGTAAAACATTTGTTTTTTACTTTCTGACTGGGCCTCTATGTCAGAAGGCCTTTCATGGCAAAAATAAACGAGAGCAAGCGGGATAAATGTGCGTCTGAGTGAGAGAAAAAAGGGACCACTCGAAAATGTTCTTCAATCTCAATCTATTGCAGCCATTCCATTCCAGTGTCTGTCGAATTCCAACACAGAGAAATATTGTCAGTAGTTTATAGAATAAAATTAAAACATTTTCATTTTACAGACACCTATAAACAGTAAAACCAGAGAAGCTGATAATGCTGCAGTGTGCTCTTAATTCTTCCCAGAGCTGTATATATAAAATATATATGAAGTTGATAATCATTCCACATTTATTTTCTTGATCAGGTTAGTGTTACAGGCACTCCTTTCGCTTCCTGTTACATGCAAACGGCTCTCTGTTCAAATACTCCACTCCAACTATTTCATTTTGAAGGAAAGGAAAAACATTTACCACCATTTTTAACAGAAAATATTTGTTTTACAAACTGGGAGCTTGAAGTTTGAACAGACATTTACAATGAAGGCATGGTATAACATAAGGTTCAAATTGGTGGCATCATGGGAAAGCTTGTTTCTTGAAATGTATTGGCATCAACAATATTATTTTCTTAAAATTAGTCCCATGATTGTCTTTCAAATAATGTTTTTTCGTGTCCTACTTGAACATACTCAGTTATATTTCCTTCACTTTTGGAAACATTCAAATATTTTGTCCCCCGTCTAATGTGCATTTTCAAGAAGACGTTAATGGCACATTCCAATAAATCAGGAGCCAGCTTTGGGCAGATAGTCAGTGTGCCCTCAGGAGAACACAACTGACGGAGGTATTCAAGAGTCTATACTGAAGGGAGGAGTACAGTGCTGGCACAAGACAGCAGCACAGAGGCACCACTTTCCTTCTTCATGGGAAAACAAAACGCTGAAGCCATGAGACATTTCCCTCATGACTCATTTCCCCCACCACAACATTCCTTCTGCCCAACTTCTGCTGGTGTTCCCTCCGACTCTTGAAACTTAGTTATATTTAGCCCCAGTCCTCAATAAAAACGAACAAAAACATGTATGCAATAACTTGTGAAGAGTCTGAATACAGTTTGTTTTCTTTTTTTAAATAAATGTTTCTAATGTTTACATCTGTTTTCATTATTTTATTCATTTTATCTGACAACTCAACAATTATCACTTTCTATCTTGGAATCCAAATTTGTCAAAACTATTTAATTCGAGGAGACAATACACATTAAATCCACAATGACCTAAAACAACAAGAAACATTCAGTATTATCAGAGAAGTAACTAAGTAGATGTACTTGAGTACTGTGCTTAAGTACAATTTTGAGGTACTTTGACTTGAGTAATTTGTTTTGTTGCTTCTACTCCACTACATTTAGAATTAAACCTTTAGTTACTTTACAGATTTGGATGAATGATGTGAAATATAATCAAGTCTTAAAGGTCTCATGTCATGGCCATTTCTACTGATCATAATTCCATTGTTGAGGTCTACTAGAATAGATTTATATTGTTCAATGTTCCAAACTCACATTGGTTTCTCAAACAGCATCTCTGTATAGTATGTGTATTCACTCTCTGTCCTACACGGCTTGTTGGAGCTCCTGCCCCCCCCTCCCTGTGAGCCCACTGTGCTCTGATTGGTCAGCTCGCCCACTCTGTTCTGATGAGTCCACCACCATTACAGCAGAACATCAGTGATTATGTGTTACAATGGCGTTTGTTAGCAACCAGAAAATGACACCAGTAATGACAAACAGATGAGAATGCTGCGTGGGGTCTGGATGCCGTGTTGGCGGGACGCTGCAGGGCTCGCTCGGGCTCGCTGCTGCGGACAGTGTGAGCTGGATTACTGGTGTCGTTTCCTGGTTGCTGCGTGGGGTCTGCGAGACAGCGAGACACCGCGAAACTCAGCCTGAGCACACACACTCACACTTGTAGCCTGGCTGTGAGTCTGGCTGAGAAATCTGCGGAGCTGCGGCTGAGAAAAGATAAGGCTGAGTGAGTGTGTATGTGTGAGGAAGTCCGCGGACCGTTACGTCACTGTGACCCTTACGTCACTACGACCAGGAAGAAAAAAATGGAAAAATAAAAATGTCGAACGTGGCGTTCTGGGGCAGCAGAGACAGGTATTTTCTGTGTTAGAGTTTTACTCGCTACAGGGTGTACTTTGAGGGTTTGTGACTCTGCAGACCGCTTACATGCAGGAAAAGCTTCATAACTCACAGGTAATAACCGCAAAAGACCTGTAAATCAGACTTAAGTTACACCTGGAGTAAATCCACAAGCTACCCTGCAGTATACAAAGTCATTCAAACTAGCTGCACCTTTACCAGCTTTGAGAACACTTTAATGATCAGTAATTATAAAACATTAGGGATGCTCCGATCGATCGGTCACCGATCGAGATCGACCGATACTCACTCTCTACCGATCGATCGGTGCTCTCTAACCATGCCGATCGCGAGAGCCGATCGCATGACGTAAAATACATGACACTTTTCTCTGTGCGCGGCAAAACAAGCTCGCCAAAATGGCTTCACCGGTCTGGCAGTATTTCAAGGTGTCCGAAAAAGACAGTAAAATAGCGGAATGCAACGTGTGTGAAGCAGAAGTCCTGCAGCTCCGCCCGCTGAGACGGACCGGTGAGCGGAGCAAAACACACAAGAGTTAGACCTACTTAGCTATTTGATCTACCTCTGGAACAAGCTAAACTAGTTATTATAAATATATTTATTCTTCACTGTCGGGTCACTCATTACTGGATCAGTGAGCTGCATGAGATACTGACAGGCTGTCAGGAGGGAGAGAGGGGGAGAGAGGAAAAGAGAGCGCTTCCGCTCATTTCTCCCGTGTTATTATCCAAAGTGAATGTAAACTTGAATAATGTACATCATTTGAATGTAATAATTAAGTTGATTGTTGTTTGTGGAAGCTCCAGTGAATGAGCCCCATTAACTGAGTTTTAAACATCACTTTAAATGGAAGATTTAAAGTGATGCAGGGGTACAGTGCTATTTTTTATAAGTGGGGGGTGGACCGAACATCCTTTAGGGAGGTCGTTGCCTCCTCTCGGGGGGTCCGGGGGCATGCTCCCCCGGGAAGATTTTTTTTTAAATATTGAAGTTGAAAGCATCAATCTGGTGCACTTTGAGAGCAACATTAACCCTACCTTAATAACACCTTAAAGCGGACAAAAGGCACTGGAGAACACTCATTAACACCCTTTAATGAAGCAAACTAATGCCTTAACTCACTCAAATAGTCGTTTACTTATTAAGGTGAAACGAATGTGCGTAGAGTTTTAAAGGATGCGGATAGTCTCACCTTGATTCTGGCGCATTGCTTATCGTTTTATAGATCTATTCTCATCCACCATCTTTGTTTGTGACGTAAACAATTTGTAAGAGTCACGTTTCTGAATCGGACACTCTGAGTGGATGCAGTCACAGCCAATCAGAGTCTGATTCAGAGGGTTGCCTGTCAGTTCCGTTGTTATGTGTACTGAAACGAGAGCCGGTATAATTCCACTCGCGAAAACAAAATAAAAAATGGAATACGTTATTTTAGTGTCTTAAAAGTAGACTGAGGTATGAAGGGTTAACGTTACATCTTAGGATAATTTTTTGTCATGTTCTGTATACATACTAACATAAGGGTATACTTAGTGTGGTTACTCCATGTTTACTAGCTATAACATTAACATCACTCTTTTTCACTTCTTACTCAGTCAGCCAGAGTGCAGATATCACCATTAGATTCACAAACCTGAAACATCATCCATTTCTTCACTGCTGGTGATGACATTGTTGTCAGCTGCTGATACTGCTGCTGCAGCTTGTGGCGCCTGCTTCAATGACAATAACTTTCTAATATCCATAACTGTATAGGCTATTAGCTTAAAACTCGTCAGGCACTAGGAAGGATCACTTCTACTTCAGGGCAGGCTACGCAGTACGCAGGCTAATGTCCTGCAGCGGATGCGTCTCTGGTGGACTGCACATTACTCCCGAGACGTTTTTTTAAGTGAAACATCCGGGGCTTTTCAGGAAACATCCGGGGCTTGAGCCCAAGTAGCCACCCCCTAGCGCCGCCACTGATTCCTACACTCTGTTACTACTACTTGTACTTACCTTTCCCACCTTTGAGTATTATAGATGTGATGGGGTTAGCTTAGCAGCTACATTTCTATGGTATCAATTACTACCAGTTTATATTTCTCTCTAGCACTTTATTACTCTATTGGCTACTTTCTCGGTTTTAAAAGAGGAACAATCTAAACAAGCGTCATAATATCCCCGTCCATTTAGAAACAGTTACATTTGTTTGATGAATGATAAACTGCTGCAGTCTGTTAAGACAGTGAAGCCCCGCCTCCCTTAGTTTAACAGCTCGTGCAGTAAACTGGCACATTAACACTAATCCTGTTGACTCACAGTCACACGTGCCATGACACCGGTAATACACACTATTTGTTGTCATACTAACTCCGGTTACCGTGCTTATTTTTAATTCAAGGACGCTTATGTATACAGTGACTTTTTAACACATAACAAAAGTCTGGTATTAATTACCTATATGCTATGCTAACTTGGAGGTGATGTGTCTACGTTACTAGTTGCTAACGCACTAGTTTACGGTGTATATATGGGTAAAAAACGTACATCTCCGCGGCTCATTTGAGTGCAGTAGGATAATCTAAGGTAGAACTGACGTAAACAAGGGAGACTGGAGGGGTTTCCTACGTTTGTAGTTAGAGTTAGGCCTACAAAACATTAAGCTAGCTGAACCAGTGTACATGTATTGGTCAAGTACGGCGTTATAAGGTTAGAAACACTTACGGCTTTGTGTTCATCAGGTGTTAGCTGCCGTTAGTGTGATTGCTGTCCTGCTGTATTCTGCACAGAGAAGTTATGTTAGCAGCAGGAAGTAGAGCTGAGGGCACAGGGGGCGGGGCTACTGGAGTCAACCGTCAACACGCCTGCCATGCTGCCTTCACAGACTCCTTGTAAACTATAAGACCAACCGATATTACAACAGATATTCAACTTTGGTTTACTACTTAACTAAAGTGTACAGGTACATTGACTTTAGACAATACAATGCGTTTCAATGTAATAGAAAAACAACTGAACAATTAAACTGAAGCTAAAGAAAGAATGAAACAAGTGCTGATACAGGATGAAAATAATCTTATATAATTTTAGTGTTACATTTGTATATGATACAAAAATAGATAAAAAAGAATAATAAATAAAAATATATGCATAAATTCAAAGATACACTGAAGTGTGATATTTTGCAATGATCAGGGGATTTCACTTTTTTTCTCCCATAAAACCTTTTTTTTTAATTAAAGATTCAAAAATCTATAGAAAGTTGTTTTAGGTTAGAAAATATGTAAAATATACATTCTCCTTAGTTATGATGTGTTTGCTTTTACAATTAATAATATATGTGTATAACTAAACAGCTATTGTATATTTAATAAGGAATGTTCTTCTAAAAACTTTAAGTGATGCCTTCAGGTTGTAAGAGCAACCAGTGTCCGTTGGGGTTTACATAATTGGTCATTTATTTACTCATAATACAATTTAGCTTTCTCCTGAAAAGGTTAATATAGACATATTTCAGTTATCTGTGAACATATTTAATTATGTATTTAATGCATTTTTAACCAAACAGGCATTTCATATATTTGTAATCTCTTTAAATCCTATTTTAGCTCATACTGTATTTCTGAATTTCTGACAGGTTTCTTCAAACTCATACCAAGGTTGCAGTCGAATAGTCCAAAAATCGGCTCCTAACGTCTAACCCTATCGTCTATGCCTTGACCTCTGACTGAAACGTCATGGGGTTAAGGGATAGTGGATAGGAGAATTCAAAAGGACTTAGGAGAAGAGACCGCGGTACTTTAGAGAATCCGACTGCACTTTCACTATCCGACGTGTTTATGATGCGCCAGCGGACGTCATGAATGTGCGTCTGCTGCTGTGGGGAAACTATGGAAACTACAGTTTTCTATACAGCGGACTACAACATGGATGTTCAATAAGAACGAGGGACTACAGTAAACTCATCTAGAGACTCTGCACCGTGCTCTGATACTGTTGCTTTATGCTTTATGAACGTGGACAACAGAGAAACATATTCTTCAGGACCAAAGTTGGAATTGAAATAAAAAAGGAAAGTCAAACTTATGCTCGTCACCCTCTCCCTCCGGTCCACATTAATACAAATGATCCCAATACGTATGATTGTATGAACTATGAAAATATCTTAAAATCAATTCAAATGTATTTATTATAAACGTTAGTCCTTAACATCTATCACTGTGTATATCACCATTCAAACATATTTTAAAAGTTGAACAAACCCCACACAGCTCAGTAAAGACTGTGAAATGTTGACTTTATTTGATCATTTCAGTAAAAACTAACGTTCATATTTCTCTCTTTGATTATAATACTGATGAACGTTCAAAACAAAGCACTTTGGCAACTTACCACATACGTTTTAAAATGCTTAATAAGCACCGTAACTTTCATGATATAATTTCTCCGTCATAATCGTTTGTTTCCGTGAACGGCCGACTGTTGTGCGATGACAAATGCTGCGGCTGCAAGGCATTGTGGGGCAGCATTTTCTCCTTTTCTCTCATAAAGGAAGTTCCAGTGTTTCTTAAGCTAAAGGAGGTTATAAAGGAAGTTTGAAACCTCCTTTCCTATCATCTAGAGAATTCGAACGGCTCTTATCATGGCTGCCACTGAGGTACTTCCGGGTCATTTCACTCCGTTAGGAAGGTTCCTAAGCTAAATGGACTATTCGACCGCAACCCAAGTTCCGCTCATAGTGTGTTTGCATGTTTCCAGCAGCACATGAACTCACCAACAGACCAGATTGAACCAGAGGAAGACACAAATCCCTGCAGCTGTTGGCTCAGAGCACCTCATGTCACAGATTCAAACTGCAGGCCGCCTCTCACAACTGGGTTCCTATTGGCAGAGAGGCTACTGCACCACATTGATAGGACTCGGCTGTGAATGTATTAAGTCAAAATGTAACTGCTGGAATTTATAATTAGGTTACATTTATTTGATTTACAGAATTTATGTCTGCTAACAAAACAAAAATGGACTCATTCTTGTCTACAAAGCAAATATTAACAACCAGTTCAGTTTTACTATGCAGCATGTAACCAACTTTTATTTCAACCCAGTCTCATGGTATTTCGTGTTATAGTCACGACATTTAATCTATTGATTCGTGTTCACCAACACGATTTTCCCCTTTTTTTTTTTCCGTGTCACACAGAACGATTATAAAAGCAATGTATTTCTATTGGTAGTATGTTTCGTGCTTGCAGCACGTCTTTTTGTCCGTTCGGGTCTTGGAAGACCGGAAGCTGTGGGGTTCATAAAACATGTTCTTACTCAATATCAAGCCACAATTATTGTTTTTATTTTAAATCGTATAATGTCGGACTTTTTTTGTCGTCTGTGAGGAAAATAAATGGGGCTCAGAGCCTCAGAATACTGAAATCTGTATTTTTTAAATCTTTTTTTCCTTCTAATTTGTTATTCTTTTCTAAATAACACACTGTTATTTACTCACCGATAACACACAATTATCCTTGTTTTTATTTATTTGTTTAATTCCATAATCTCTAGCTTTTTGGCGTCCGTCAGGAACTGAATTTCAAAATAAAAATAACTTGAAACAGACGTAGGCCTATAAGGGACATTTCGAGCATCATTGCGATATACAGCCACTGAACTGATTACCCAAGATCCTCAGCTATGGTTTAAGCTAGCTGATTGGATGTTTTAGCCGCAATGCATGTAGGGATATGGTGTTAATGCGATATGAAATCCGAAAAACATTTCTGAGTTTAGGATGGCCGAAGACACTACCCATAATCCCCAGCTATCGTTTAGGACTACTGTCCCTGTGATTAATCTTCAAGCTCTGGGATAGGATGTTGGAGTGGCAGTGCGCCAAGGTTACGCCGAGCGTCAAACAGCTGTTTGAAATGGTTCTGACCCAAAGTGCACGGTGGGCGGACTCATCACCTCCGTGATGAGTCTCCATTGTGATTTGAAAACTTCCATCAAACGAGTCCTTCGGTGGGCGGGAAAAAAAACGCGTCAGAATCGTCACTTCCTGTACTGACAGTGGAGGTGTCCTGAGAGTGGAGGTCTGCACCAGAACTGTCCTGAGAGTGGAGGTCTGCAGGCAGGCTCCCATGCCATAATGTGCAGCATTAATATATACCCACATGACAGCTCATTGTTACTTTGTAATTCTACTCCACTACAATTCAGAGGTTAACCTGGTATTTTTACTCCACTACACTTATTTGAGTTACTTTGCAGATTCTGATTAATTATGTGAAATATAAACAACCCTTAAATCAGACTTTAGTTACACCTGAGTAAAATTCAGGGAAGGTGATTGTCAAGTGCCAACAATCAGGAGAGATATTTGATAGTTGGTGCTTGAGAAGACTAAACATTTATCTGCAATTGACATGAATGGAAACGAGTAATAAAGTATATTCATTACTCGTTATTCTCTACTAATAGTTAATTAAAGACTGTATATGATGGCTATTTTGCACATCCCTTTCAAGATTTCAAGATTTTCAAAGGTGTATTGACATATCATACACAACTACGGTGTAGTTATGCAATGAATGAAAAACTTGGGTCACAGGTTCCTCAACAGTGCATTACAAGACATCTATCAATATGTGTGTACCTCCACCATTACACTGTCATATTCTGCACATTTCTTATACTATCTACATACATAAGAGTATAATTCATATGTATAATATCAGTTAAAATAAGTGCTTCAACATAGGTAACATTGCAGGAAAGCAATATATTAGACGTTAAGTACTTTGTCAGGCTTAATATTTATCTGTAGATAGATACCCCCAAAGCTTTTTCCTTATTTAAAAGAAGACCTTAATCGAAAGTATTATTTAATGTTTAAATAAAGGTTAATTTGTTGTTCTGTTTTGCACCTCCTCATATTAATATCTTTGTACATCCGGCACTAAACTGTTTTATTGTAGAGGTCACTTACAGTATCTTCTTGATTTCTTATATTTCTATCATTGACCTTCTACTTTCCCCCTATGAAAGTATGTACTCTTAATATTTTTGTTATCAAATATAACTATTACGTTCCCTACAGGGCTAGGGGAACCAAAGGGAAGCAACACAAACCAGAATGGAATTGGTAAAAGTTATACGTGGTTTTATAATAACTATAGTTTATATGAACAAAATAATAGGGCATATAGCCTGGCACCAACAATGGGCCAAATACCGGTTGACAACAACCAAAAATAAAGAGACTCCAAAAGGGAGTTTGACAGATATACTGTTAACTGTGTTCTTATTCTCGCGTCCAGGAAAGAGAAGCTTAAAAAGGAGACTAAATGGAGTCTCTGAGATTGTTTCAAAATTGGTACTTTAATTAATAAAAAGCGTGGTAAAGTCACAAACAGGATATTGTTCGACAGAAAAGCAGCTGTCTCTGGCTCTCGCTAGCAGAGAAAGAGGCCGAACCCCTCAGGTCCGGTTGTTTATATATCCTCTGCTGGCTCCTCCCTGCGGGCCGGCTCTCCAATGTTTTAATGTCCGTTGTTACGCATATCAGAGGATACAGACATTGTACATTCAATATATATTTAAACACGCCTTTTCTCCTCCTTAACTCTTTCATGACTTTTCATTTAACACATTCTAAACGCTGTAATCAATACTCCAAAAATACAGGAAATACTTCACAGCAGTTTGGTTTCCGGTCGTTCCGAATGTTGTCGCATGCTACCCACATCTGTAAACAATAACGTACTCAAATAAACTGTACCTTCATTTAATATTCAACAATAATAATATCTCGACTTCTATAGTTGTAGTGTTGAAATCAGTAGGTTTCGGAGTGCAACATCATATCGCTGCTAAATTCACCTCTATAGGAAATGGTGAATTTGCCACATGCTAAATGCTAACCGGAGATGAAGGACTTTCAGAATAAAAGCTTAACAACTGGTTGTGCACAAGAACTTCTGGTTTTTCAGTATAAAACAGCATTTAAACTGAAGGTATGTTTAAGGTACATTATGCTTATCAAAACATTGATTTTAATTTCTAACAATACACAGTAATAATTAGTACAAACGAGAAACAAAAACCTCACTAAAACGTGGTACATGAAACTGAAAAAGGCTGTAACAAAACACAGCTGCTGCTGATCAACAGGCGCTAACCGCTAAGCTAACCTGGTCTTCTTTACACACACTACGCTAAACACAGCACACTACTTTAACACGCTGCTAAGCAGTATAACTGGACACAGAGGATTCACAGTATTATCGAGCACAACGAGTAAGCACAGCAAGAGGCTAGAGGCGTCTGTCTCACAACACAGAGCCTCCCGAATGATCTCCGTCCCCGGCCTTTGTACTCCTCACCCCGGAAGATGTGCCGGAAGCAGGCAGGGATTGGATGACGTCGATCCAATCACCTCTTCGGATGATACGAGGGCGGGCCAGCCAATGACATCGGGGCAACCGTACAGCTCATTTGCATACACACACACAACAGAGTTAAGAGGGCCAGGAAGGCAGCAGCCGTAACCCTCCCCCCCTTAAGACACAAACCCACAGGTTTTGTGAACCTAAGCACACTAACGAAGCGGCCTAATAACACACATTCTAACATCACTAAACAGACCTACCTAATAACACACACTAACATCACAAACTCAACCTGGACAAAGCATCGGCCAACACATTCTCTGAGCCCTTTAATGACGGGTGTGTAACGTTGTAGTCCCGCACAATCAGAGCCCATTGCATGAGACGCTGGTTGTGCTTGGACACGCTGGGGCAGAATATGAAGGGATCGTAAAATGTAAACACCACAATTGGCCAAAGGCTGGGTCCAACATAAATCTTAAAGTGTTGCTGAGCTAACACCAACATTAGAATCCAATAAACTAGCTGACGCTCTCGGGTTACCGGGAGAGTCGAAAAGTCGAGAGGCTTGTCTGAGCCGGCGTGCTGCGCTGGTTTCACGACATCCTCACGAGGGGAAGCCACCAGTGGCGGCCGGCCCATAGGGGCGATAGGGGCCCCGCCCCACCTCTTCCCACATACAACAACAAATATTAAAAAAAATATATATATATTTTATATTTTTATTTTTAATGAACAAGGTAAATATCATACAATTGGTATCAGTAAAATGTATAATCTACAATAAAATCTCGTTTAAAATTGTGTTACGATGTCTAAAGTTACTGATAAGTCACATGTTTCCTGCCTTGCCTTGCCCGTGGCATTAGTTTATCATTACCGGGCGGAGCCCCCGAGCCAAACAGCAGCAACCAGCACGTTGCAAAAGTCTCAATAGTAAACTGTGCCGCCGAAACATAATATCAGCCAATCAGCGCCGTCAAATATTTTGGTCACGAGGGCGCTCACGTTGGCGCCCACGTTGCTTACGTGCGTTGACGTGAGTTGTTTTTTAGACTCGTGAGTGACCAAGGTGACGCAGTAGATGGATGAGAATGGCTTCGTGTGCAGGTGGAGTCGCCGGACCTCGGTCCGCACCCAATTCCGTGCAAGAGCTAATCTCCAATCCTTTCGAAAGGAGAAGTTTGGGAGATAAACTGTTGCTTAAAGACCTTGGACCGGACCAACCCGATTTGTATATATCGCAGCAAGCTCATGAAAAAGACAAAACGTATCAACGAGGCTTCTCACGTAGCTGGTACACCAGAAAGGCATGGCTAGCTGGATGCAAACAGGTAAATGCTGTCTTTTGTTTCCCATGCTTGCTCTTCAAACAGCCGGGGACAGATACGATCTGTTCAGAAACTAGACAAAAGTTAAACAAGTACAAACCACAGACTGTCTGTGTCATGGAGAATACAGTCGCTGCTTTATTTATGTCTGTATAGGCCGTTGTTGTGAGTGTGGACGGTCGGAGCATATATAATGTTAGCTTAGCCAAGCTCCATTTAGAAAACACGCATTTTAAAAGGGTTTTTCACCTGCCGTCTGTCTGCAGACTTGTCAAAACATTAATTCATGGTTTTTACTAACCGGTATCAGTATGTTGTTACTTCGGCATCATTTTGAAACGTGTATTACAATTAAATCACGGTAAAATATGTTCATCTTGTTGTAGTTGTAGCCCCCTTGCCAGCGATCCTCTCTCTAGTTTAGCATGCTCAGCCCGACTCAGCCTGGTTGTTCCTGGCCCTAGAACCATGATTTTATGGGGCCAGAAAAACTGTGAATTAGGACCCGCTAGCCGGTACTAGGCCAAGTGGAAACGCAACCAAGGACCCGCTAGCCGGTACTAGGCCAAGTGGAAACGCAACCAAAAACGGGCCCCGCACGGCTCGGCACTGTCTGTGTCATGGCGAATACAGTCGCTGGTTTATTTATGTCTGTAGGCCGTTGTTATGAGTGTGGAGTGAGCATATACAACGTTAGCCTGGTCGACCCAATCTCCATTCAGAAAACAAGCATTCTAAAAGGTTTTTCGCCTGCCGTCTGTCTGCAGACTTGTCAAAGCATTAATTCATGGTTTTTACTAATCGGTATCAGTATGTTGTAACGTTGGCATAATTTAGAAACGTGTATTACAATTTAATCACGGTAAAATATGTTCATTTTGTTGTAGTTGTAGCTCCCGAGCCAGCACGTCTTGTTTGAATGATGCGAGTAAACACAGCTGGCAGCCGCGGTGAAACTCGAGCGACGCGATAGGAGCGTTTAGAGCGAAGCGAATATTCGCATCGCGTCCGGTCTGAACACAGCATTAAAGCGAGCTCCGCGCTGCACTGGAAACGCGCCATTACATCACCAGAAGTCCTAATTTAAGGGGTCATTTCTCCCAAAAAAAAAAAATGTGTACTCACTATATCAACAGCCCCGCCAAAAATATTTTCCACCAGCCGCCACTGGAAGCCACCATTTCTGGCTTCTCCTCGGACACAGCTTTATCTGGAAGCACCGGCACAAACACATGCTCAGACAATGGGACATCAGAGTCACTTTTACTTGCCTGTGCGCGTGTGTGTGTAACCAGGCCAATGCCTTTTGGCAGGGACATATTCTGCCGCTGTTCTTTACGCTTCAGAGCTACGCAGTTGGCGATGACATGTGCAAGTTGGTGACAGTAAAAGCACTCTCTCTCCTCTCTGGTTACATTATACACATTTAACGGCTCAGGCGATGGTGCGGTAGAGACAGGGGAAACACAGATTTATGCGTCAACACATATTCATCGGCTAACACAGCAGCAGCAGAGAGAGAGTTTACCTTCTGTTCATTCACGTACATAACAATGCGATCGGTCAAACATTTCTTAAACTCCTCCAACATAATCAATTCCTTCAGAGAAGAATAATCTGTAGCATTACATGAGGCAATCCACTTAGCAAAACACATTGCCTTTTTCCTAGCGAACTCTACGTGCGTTTGATCAGGACCCTTCCTATGGTGTATAAACTTTTGCCGGAAATCTTCAGGAACTAACTCATACACTCTGAGAATGGCAACCTTTACTGAGTCATACTGCTGGCTGTCCTCTAACGTGAGAGCCGCAACTGCTTCCTGAGCTTTTCCATATCATTTTCACGTTACCATCAGAGCCCAAACTTCAACTGACCACCCCGCAAAGCTGTTGCAATGCGTTCAAACGCACCAAAATACACATCCACTTCAGTCTCACGGAAAACCGGCACTAACGAGATATTTTTACCCACGTTGAAAGCAGGTGGATGAGAAGGAAGTGGAAGGCTTCCTCCGACATGGCCAAAAGCACTGGAGGCGTGCAGCTCGGAGTCTAGCTCCAGCTGACGTATCCGGACTTCCTTGTCGACTTCCAACTGTCTTAGTTCCAACTGGAACTGCCTGTCTTGCTCCCTGTCTTTAGCCTCTAGCTGAAGACGTGCGAGACGGACCTTGAGTTTACTCCCCTCCCGGGAATCTGAGCTGCCAGGAGACGGTGGGTCATAGCGAGGCGGCGCAGACGGTGGGTCATAGCGAGGCGGCGCAGACGGTGCGTTACACTGCTCGCTCCCCTCACTGTCATTACCCTCTCCTTTCGCAAGGACATCAGGCACAGTGAGCTCAGCTTGTGCAGGCAGCACCAGAAAACCCCTTTCCACCAACTCATCCACCACCAGAGCCTTTAACTCCTTTGTTAATGTTTGATTATTCACTGCGAGACTGAAATGTTGCGCTATCTCATACAGATGTAGCGCTTCATTTCAGACGCCTACCCGTGCGGGTCCGTGATCGGCACGGGGTGGGCCCCTGCTGAAAAGGAAAACCCCCCGCAGGACTTGAAACGCCCCCTTGATAAATACATTTAATTATAATGAAACCAGCTGCAATGGATAATGGATCCACCAGGGGGAGCCGTGATTAAAAAGCTGCCACACTGGAACTCATGTGAAATAAACAGCTGATCTACAGGTATCTGATATAGCGGATATTTGTTAAGATCCATATGTCACGGATAGGATAATATTCTGTGCTAAATAAGAGACATGTAATCATTTACTAAACATTCCCATGTTTTTATTTAACAAAATAATGTTTAATTCACGTTGGCGTAAGTACAAAACCATCGCTATGTTTTTAGATCAGGAAATGCATCCAGGCTCAAACAAACGATTTTCAATCATCATCCTCACAATCATTTAATGCAGTGGTCCCCAAACTAAGGCCCGCGGGCCGGGTACGGCCCGCCTCCACATTTGGCCCGGCCCCCTGAACAATACCAGAGACGCATTATGATTTTTTTTTTTATTTTGAATTTAAAAAAAAAAAAAAAAATGTCAGTCTGGCCACGCGAAACCTAGACTAGCCCCTGTCAAAATGTTGTGACCTGCTCTATCTAAATCAGTCGCATTGACCCGAAGACACCTTTTGAGTTGAATACACTGTTGGAAAGAGGATATTCCTAGCTTTCTAATGATATCAGGATTGTTTTTGTACTTCAAATATTAAGCGAAATATGTCACATTATATAATGACTGTCACCGAGTCATCATTTTGAGAAAAAGGCCTTCAAAGTTGTCTCTTCTCTGGAATCCATCGATCTGATTGATTATTAGCGGAGCAAATGATCAAAATACTACCGAGGGAAGATATTTTTGTTTGGAGGGGAAGCTCGCGAGTGTGTGTGTATACGTGTGTGTGTGAGTGTGTGTGCTTGTGTAATTTTGTGTTTGTGTGTATTGTGTTTGTTACCCGGGGAAAACAATCACGAGAAACACCGGCTGTTGTTATGCCTGCTGTGACGTCAAGTTACTCCGTTCTCCGCTTGTAATTATGCCGAAGCTTGAAAGTTGTATTTATCATCTGAATTTGCCGAAACAAGTTTAATATTCTGAAAGCCAAGACTTTGTTTAATTGAAATCAGATGAAAACAAACTGTAACGGACCGTGCCGTGTTATCTATGATTACTATACTCTTACATTCATAATTTCAGCGGAGTGAGGGGGGGGCGGCGCTGCGGAAGAGCAGATTGCGAGTGAGAAATAAATAGGAAATAAAAGTTTCATATTCTGAAAGCCAAGACTTTGTTTGTTTAAAATCAAACAAAACACCCGAACCCCGAAAAAATAGTTTTTTTTACGTAAATCCACGTTTATTTTGAGAGATTCTGCTCTGACAACTAAGCTAAACTTTTACCTGTTAAGATTGTGCACGGCACAACAGAAAGTTACAGTAATTTTCAATGGACTTTTTTTCTGTGAAGAACCCAGAGAGGGTTATTTGGTTATTATTTATTTCATAAATAGTGTTATTTATTTCATTAATAGTGTTATTATTTATTTCCTGACTTTTTTTCTGTGAAGATCCCGGAAAGGGTTATTAATATTTGGTTATGTGTGGCTTTCTAGAAAACAATAAATGTTTACGTTTAGACACCCATGCGATCGTCACACTTTTTCTGTTACAAACTGACCCGGCCCCCATCAGAGAAGGGAAAAGTTATGTGGCCCTCACAGGAAAAAGTTTGGGGACCCCTGATTTAATGTATCATGTATCATCATAGCGAGTTGAAATTAATGCACTAAATGTAATCCACGTGAGTTTACAACAACAAAAATAATCGCTTTGTTTTTATATCATATCCGACTGGAGGAAAATGCAGGGCTCTCACTACCGATCATCCTAATCCCACGGGCAAACAATAATATGTACAGTGTTAATAGTTTACTGTATTATTAGTGTCTAATATTACTGGGGATTTCGGAGTGGTACTGGATTTTGATTTATTGTATCGGCTTCATATCGCAATATATTCCCGAAGTCTGAAATGCAAAAATGTCCCACATTAGGGCAATTCACCCTACATTTAATCATTCAAACAAAATCATATTTCGTTTCTTTTTAACGAAATAAATGTGGTTTAATCCACATCATTTACTGTGTTAATTGTTTACTGTAGTATTGTGCACATTACTTTTCGCTGCTTGTTGCACCTGGTTAGAAGCTAAACTGCATTTCGTTGTCTCAGTACCTGCAATATGTGCAATAACAATAAAGTTGAATTTAATCTTGAGCAGGAACAAATGTATTTAGGCTACTTAGTACATATCTGACATTAACGATTAAACACATTTGTGCACTCTTTAAACCGAGTCAAGCCGACTCCGGAGGTGGCTCCGGAGGTGTGCACCTGATTGTTTAACTTGAAGGTGCCTGATGACATTTAATCATTCAAACAAAATCATATTTCGTTTATTTTTAACGAAATAAATATGGTTTAATCCACATAATTATACTGTGTTAATTGTTTACTGTAGTATTGTTTAACTTGAAGGTGCCTGATGTGAACATTTCCAGAAGAACTCTAGCTTGAATGGCCTTTGTATGTATACAGTAGGCCTACAGTATAGCCCAACCATTTACACCTTCCTTTTTTCCCGTCCAAAGTTTGAATTGGATAAAGGTAATGGTTATCGATGGTGCTTTTATAGCCTATTGTATAATAACTGTGTGATTTATATTGCTTTTCAAATGCATATGGCCACCCATTTATACTGCTCTTCTCGTCAAGAATATGAATAGAACTTAGTTAGATCACTTTACATTTCTGCAAATGAATCTTTAATCACACACGTCTCCCCACGTCTCCCCGTCCCAAAAATAATAAATAAAAAGAGGAAACAATTTTCAAGTTCAGTTTTCACCGTTTTATTTAAAATAACTGACATAACAGACACCATACTGTAGGCCTATCTGCTGCGGAAACCAGGACGAGCTATTTCGGGATCTGTTTTTCGGGGGCTCCTCAGTCTCTCATTTACCCGGCTCCTGATCTTATGCCACTGGTCAATGTTCAGATTTGGGAACCAATTGGAAACATATGACTCAATCTTTTTCAACCTCTTGACGGGAAAAAAGGAAGGTGTAAATGGTTGAATGATGAATAAACAGTGAGGAGGGTGTAGAGTTATATTTGTATTTATTCATGTTAGCAAACTATGGATAAGCTTAAAATGGGAATAATTTGGGTGAAACTGTGAGCTGGATGTGGGGCCTGTTGACATGTGTTTTTGATGACAAAGGAAGATGGGGGAAGGTGAGAGCATGTCTTGATTTGCATTCAACTTATCTAGCTACAGTGGTTGGGGAAACCTAAGGTCGGAGGTGTCTGTGATATTTGGGCTGCCAATCAATGAGCTCTAAATGGGAGGATCTGATAACTCCTCCCATTGTCAAAGAGTATTAACAGACACACACGCGGTGTTCAGCCTCTTTCCTCTGGCTGGCTCACGTGCAGGTACATTCGGGATCCCAGGGATTAACTGTGTTGAATTTGTACTGTATTGTATTGTCATATTATCATTAAAGTAATGGTTATTTGGTAGCTCTGGATTCCTTCCTGTATTAACCAGCTTGATAGGGACGCGCAGAGATTTGAAAAGCGGACCAGTTTTCCCTTTAAATCTCTAACAAGGGGTACAGAATACACTAGATATACACAGCAGCCCAGCCTGTGAGCAGTATGAACACCAATGAGTGCTCAGCTCGAGATACCAGCGAGTCGAGAGAGAGAATGATATCTGCATTTTCTCTTTTGGTTTGATTAGGACACATCCTGGGGATTGTGTTTACAAACATTGACCAGACCGTTCACCAGCCCCCACCCCCATGTTGCCTATGCTGTCCTGTGTTGCGAACTCTTTGTTTAAAACGAATTGGCCATCGGAATGTGTGGAGGAATTCTCCCAAGGGTCACATTCCACAGCTCTCCCCCCCCCCCACTCCTGTTATCTCCCAACCCCCAGTCTGTAGGTTTGTGTTTGCATATTTCTATGCCGTAATTCATACTGGTCCTCTCACGCACATACATTCTCCTTACAGTATACATACATAGGCTATATGAGTCCGTGTATCTACGGACCATTTGTTTTTCTTTATTAAAAAAGTAAACGGAAGAGCGTCTGAGAGGCGTTTTTGCCCTTTTGCTTGTTACCTTACTAAATGGTCTAATGGTCAGTGGAGCGAGGGGGGAGGCCCGCGAAACTCGCGGAAGTGATTTCAAAACAAAAAGCACTCGTTTGCTTGGAACAAAGAAAACGGCCAAGACACACATTGAGTCCAGAAAATGAATGTTATTAATGTCAGATATGTACTAAGTAAATAGCCTACATTAGTTCCTGCTCAAGATTAGATTCAACTTTATTGTTATTGCACAGATTACAGGTACTGAGACAACGAAATGCAGTTTAGCTTCTAACCAGCTGCAACAAGCAGTAACCCTGAAAAGTATTATCATCTGAAAGTAATCATTATGTTATTAACCCTTTGGAGTCCTGGGCTAATTTGGCCGTTTTCACATACTTTTGATTTGTCTTACTAAACCCCATTAAGAAATATTTGGCATGTCAATGTTTGGTATCTTTTTTTAAGGACAACCTCACCTATATAACCTGATAGTTATTTCTTTCATTTTGAGATACTATATGAACATTTTGGACCCAAAATCACAAAAACACCGTAAAAACAGATTTTGAAAATGATATTATTTTTCATATAGGTAACACAAACATACACAACGAAACCATTTAAAAGCTGGAAATATATACATGGGATGTCACTATGATAATGTGAAAGTTTGATTGAGGTAGCATGGGATTTCATTCTGATAAGGCAAAAGTGTTATTATAAATATAATACAAATATATATATATATACACATTATGTACAAAAATCTGTTTTTTCTGTCTTTATCTGTGCCACGCTTCAAATCGGTTTCTGTCAACTACGACACAGAGGGCAACATCACAGGTTCCTCCTCCTCCTCCATGTAAAAAAACAAGCTTAAAGCTTGACTCATGTTCAGAGTTCTCTTCATCATAGTTGAATCTTCAAAACTCTAAATATATCTAACTATATCTAAATTCTCAATGTTTGTCTGTCACTTTACTTCAATCGCAGTCTCCCGCCGTCTCTCTTCGTCTCCCGCCGCCTGTCTTCGTATATCTTCGTCTCTCTCCATTTCCCGCCGTCTCTCTTCGGTTCCCGCCGTCCCTCTTCGTCTCGTTTCGTATCACTCCGTTTACCTGATTACCTCACCCCCTCCCTGGTAAATACATCCTGTTGAGCAGGATCTACAGTTTCCAGTATTTTCCGTTTCGTAAAATGATCAAATACGGCGAAGATATTCAAATATGTGCTTCCATTTTTCATACTTTTGAAATGTATTAACTTTATATCATCGTATCTCCGTGTTTACTGGGTCTTTTTGCATGAAACGAAGACTGGGATATAGTTTCAAGCCAGTACTTTCGACAGAAACACACGGCAATGTTGTCCGGACTGTTGTTTTTATGCGGCACCGGCTTGAACAGGTCATGTGATCTGATCACGCCGGCGTGACGGTCGACTCCAAAGGGTTAATATTAAATACATATAAGTATTTTTACAACTTGTATTTAGAAATACTCTGTTGTAATTATTGATGCATACATGTGTTCATCCATTCAATGTGGCATCTGCTATAATGGGGTTAATGTATGATATTACTTAATAATACAATACATTATAATATATGATATGATAATTACATTTTAGTTTTATTCATTTCTTATTTCATCATTTCTCATTATTATTATTTTTATCGATCATCTTATTTTTGATTTTATTATTCTGTGTGAATCTGTGCTGTCCTGTTTTTCACTCTCACCCTGTTGCTGTTTGAACTACTGAATTTCCCCACGGGATTAATAAAGGTCCATTTTATCTTAAAGACCCCGTGAAGTGTACGCCTGTGCATGATCTGTTATGCTAATACGTATAGTAATGACCAAAATTGTCCATTGGAACCCATATCAAAAGATGTTGGAATAGCAACGAATTTGACGAGTTTTGAATTTGCGGCAGGGAAATCCGCAGTTGACCTCCGCCTTCGTGGGCGTGGCTTGCGATCTACTGCGTGACGTCACGAGATGGTCGCCGCCGAAGTGTTTACATTCATCACAGTTTATTGTTTCTCTGTTTCAAAGTCGAATTTATCAACGTTTTTGAGCGAGTATTTTACTGGAAAGTGTGTCGGAGTCGACTGGAAGTGATTGCCAATCGAGAAAACCTGACAATGGAGACGACAGTGAAGAAAAAGGGAGGAAAAACACACGGGAAGCGATGCATTGCCGCTGGCTGTATTAATGTCAAGTCTGCCGAAGTGGCGATGTTTCTGTTCCCAAAAGATGAAGGTGAGCCTGGCTGGTGTCATTGTTTCGTAGATTCGTTGATTGTTCATGACAAATAAAGGCCACTGGTCGATTCGAGAGAAAGAGAGACTGAGAGAGTTACAGGGTTGTTGTTAGCATCTGGTGCTAGCTCGGAGCTAACGGAGATTAGCTGTTTCAACAATAAGGAGAGGGAGAGTCCTCTCCTGTGGGACTGAGAGAGATAACGTCAGCTCAGGGAGGTAAAGGACTCCGAGTGATTATATTGTAAACTGTAGCCTAAGTTATCTCAGTGGGTTTAATAATTTAATAGTTTAATAATACTCTAGCACATGACATGTACATAAGCTAATTATTTCCCAGAGGCTGAGCCCAAGCAGAGATTTTAAACAAGGCAAAGGACCCTTCAGTCTTCACGCCCCCCCCCCCCCCCCCCCCCCCCCCCCCCCTATTTTCCAATCGACAGTGACAGCACAGTCACTGCTAACCTAGCTAACCATTCAGTGTTCTGTAGCCGGTCAATGTCTTCCCCATCGTCCATGTCGTCGCCATCATCCTCCCCACTTGACGTCCCTGACGGCTAAAATCTGTAGGGTTCAATGATGTCCTGCGCTTCCTCATCGTCACTTCCATCTTCTGTGCCACTTTCCTCATCTATCCTGTCCGAAAAGCTGTCAAAATCAATCATTTCTCTCGCACTTGTATCACTTTCCAAAGTCTCCGCCATGTTTACAATCACAACAGGGCCCATCTTGTGACGTCACAGCCGCTATCGTCTGCAACTTCCGGTAGGCTTAGACGGCCGATATTATTACAATTAATAATTAATTAATTAATTAATAATACAAAATTATTTTAGCCATGAACAGGCACAATGATATGTAAGGAATGAAACTGCCATTTCATTTTGGTGCAAAAACATGCACTTCACGGGCACTTTAATGTATAAGTTGATTTACTTCAATCTACTGTACTGTGTAAAAACACCCCAACAATATTACAAGAAATATACTGCATAAAGCAAACTATATACTTTATTTGATCGAAAATATTGATGTTGTTTCATTATAGTAGCTTGTGAAAACCATACAGTAATAAATAAGTGATTAAATGCTACAGTATTCAGCAAACACAACTGCAGAGCTGCAAACAGACTAAGTTCTACAACACCCAGTTGTCTTTGTGTATTTTGTGAATGAAGCGCCATCTCATGGTTAAATCCTGTAATTGAACAAATGGGGAAATTGGGCAACGCCCTCTAGCAATTTGGCAACACCCCCAGCCACTGGCATCCGCTGGGCTTTTGACTGGGACACACCCATGTGAGTCCGATCTGGAGTGCTACATCTGTACAAGTCGTCTCTACGATACTGAACTAACTGCTCATGAGAAGGACAGACCAAAAAGGACTCCAAATCAAAAGTTGCCATACTCAGATGAACTGCTTACAAAGTCCACCAAATTGTTTCCAGCTCTAAAAAAAACCACCTATAACCCCAGGAATGATGTTCCATATCCTGGACGAGCCCCCATGTATCACGTTCCCTACTGGGCTAGGGGAACCAAAGGGAAGCAACACAAACCAGAATGGAATTGGTAAAAGTTATAAGTGGTTTTATTATAACTATAGTTTATATTTACAATAATAGGGCATATAGCCTGGCACCAACAAAGGGCCAAATACCGGTTGACAACAACCAAAAAATAAAGAGACTCCAAAAGGGAGTTTGACAGATATACACAGTAATAATTAGTACAAACGAGAAACAAAAACCTCACTAAAACGTGGTACATGAAACTGAAAAAGGCTGCAACAAAACACAGCTGCTGATCAACAGGTGCTAACCGCTAAGCTAACCTGGTCTTCTTTACACACACTACGCTAAACAGAGCACACTACTTTAACACGCTTCGAAGCAGTATAACTGAACACAGAGGATTCACAGTATTATCGAGCACAACGAGTAAGCACAGCAAGAGGCTAGAGGCGTCTGTCTCACAACACAGAGCCTCCCGAATGATCTCCGTCCCCAGCCTTTGTACTCCTCACCCCGGAAGATGTGCCGGAAGCAGGCAGGGATTGGATGACGTCGATCCAATCACCTCTTCGGATGATACGAGGGCGGGACAGCCAATGACATCGGGGCAATCGTACAGCTCATTTGCATGCTCATTTACACACACCCACACACACACACACACACACACACGCACACGCACACGCACACGCACACGCACACGCACACAACAGAGAGCCTGTGACAGCCTCCCAACAACTGTTGTGCAATGAAATATTGGGCTACTAGTAATCTCGAACCGTTAGTTTAAAAAATAAGTTGCGATAACGTTCCGATAAATATCAATAATTTCGAACATCACGGGGAAATTCCTTCGACTCATTTTGAAGTTTTGGGGGAAGCCGGAAGTGACGTCAATGCGGGAACGCTTCACTGTGCGGCGAGAGAGCCAAACACGGACAAAGTGTGTTGTTATGCGTAGAAATGGTGAATTACTGAGTTTAGGCACGTTAATAACGTTTTAATGAAGTTGACTACAGTATATTCATATTTGTCAGTGCTTTCATGTCAATTCGGCGAACATAAACATAAATGATTGTGGTGAAGATGATGATTAAATTAGGATTACAAATCGGTAGTGAGAGCTGCTGAATTTCCTCCCGTCGGATGTGATAAAAACAAATCGATTATTTTTGTAGTTGTAAACTCAAGTGGATGAAACTACATTTATTAGTGCTTTCATGTCAATTCGGCGAACATATGATACATTAAATGATCGTGAGGATGATGATTTAAAAATCGTTTGAGCCGGTCTGCATTTCCTGATGAGAAAACAAACCGATGCTTTTTGTAGTTGTAGTACACCAACATGGATTAAACGTGTGTTTTTTTTACCACAATGTTGGGGAAATTAATGGATAAAATGCACAGATTATTATTATTATTATTATTCCCACTCCGATCGGGACACTAGGTCCACCGTTTCCCCGCAGCGAAGCTCCCCCCGTTGACAGTTTACTTGGGTTGGGCTGGGTGCAGTGGCGGACTGGCCATCGGGACGAATCCCGATGGGCTGGTACCGAAGTGGGCCGGTCGGATAAGTCACTAGCACATCCCCCACTCCCCCCATTGACAATTTACTAGTGGTACCGAAGTGGGCCGGTCGAGAGTCCCGGGATGATTTTTAGTCCCAGTCCACCACTGGCTACATGACCCTATTATTGCCCATATTGACGCACCTAATTCCTAAACTTCTAACAGATAAAACATAAACCGATCCTTCAGCCTCATATGAGCTCTCAGACACGTTCAAAATTAAACTTTCATCGCTGTCTGAGCTTGCTGCTGTGTGCGCCATCGTGCGTTTACATGCAGATGCTGGGATCCTGAACGGTGCAGCTGGAGCGCTGTGCCCGCAATGACGTCACACATAATTTGGCGGGACTTGAAGAATCCCCGAGAAGATCCAGAAAATGGTCAACATTGAAGGGCAGATTAATGGTTATCAAAATACAAATATCCAAAATCAGTTCAGTAACGATTTTCAAGGGGACAATATTTACTCAAATTGATGGGTTTGGATGATGGGGGAAACTCGTGTCACAGGCTCTTTAAGAGGACCAGGAAGGCAGCAGCCGTAACAATAACACATAAAAACAATAATTAAATAACGTGCTTTAACCAAGATGTGTAGTTTTATTCATGTTTTCACATAATTTTACAGCATATTGCTATATTATTTCAGACTCAGTATTTACATTCTTATATTCAAAGAAAATCAGTAATATCTTTAAAAACTACAAGTCCTTTTATATCAGCTGTGCACCGTTATGGTGTAAATATAACCTATCTACGAATTAGATCGAATGTAAAAGTCAGCCGAATTAGTGTTGATACTGCAAGGAGACGTATTGTGTGAAGAGAAATTGAAGATGTTGTTTAATTGTTGATATATTTATGATCCACGTCAAGTATTCAGTTTCGGCGGCATTTCTTCCAGTTTTTCCAAAGGTCTTCTCATCAGGGCTCTATAAATAAAGAACTACGGCAGATCTGTAATATGTAATGCAGCCGAACCGTGTATTACAATGCCGTTATGTGATGACTTCCAAAGAGAAAAGCAAGAACACTCGGAATAAAGTATTATTTTCTTTAAAAAAAATAGTTTTTCGGATTTCATATCGCATTGACACCATATCCCTACATGCATTGCGGCTAAAACATCCAATCAGCGAGCTTAAACCATAGCTGAGGATCTTGGGTAATCAGTTCAGTGGCTGGGTATCACAATGATGCTCGAAATGTCCCTTATAGGCCTACGTCTGTTTCCGGTTATTTTTATTTTGAAATTCAGTTCCTGACGGACGCCAAAAAAGCCAGAGATTATGGAATTAAACAAATAAATAAAAACAAGGATAATTGTGTGTTATTGTTGAGTAAATAACAGTGTGTTATTTAGAAAATAATAACAAATTAGAAGGAAAAAAAGATTTAAAAAAAATACAGATTTCAGTATTTTGAGGCTCTGAGCCCCATTTCTTTTCCTCACAGACGACAAAAAAAGTCCGACATTATACAATTTAAAGTAAAAACAATAATCGTGGCTTGATATTGAGTAAGAACATGTTTTTATGAACCCCACAGCTTCTGGTCTTCCAAGACCCAAACGGACAAAAAGACGTGCTGCAGGCACGAAACATACTACCAATAGAAATACATTGCTTTTAAAATTGTTATGTGTGACACGAATTTTAAATTGTTGTTACAAAAAGGTTCGATGAAAAAACTAGGAATTAAATAAGATGGCTAGAGTCACCAAAAATGTATCCTTAGGTGCTTTTATTGACAGCCAACATGCTGAAAAAACACAAAAGAGGCTTCTCAATACTCAAATTTCCCCTCCTCGACTCCTCGGTCCTCCGGTAGTGACCCGGAAATGAATTTCAGCGCGCCATTTTGAAGGACATCTCATTTCTCTAAATGCACACCGAGGACCGAGCATCGAGGAGGCTCTCTGGAGGAGCTCTAACCGAGGATACACTGATGGTTCCTCCACGGCTCCTCCGCGGATGCATTTCCGGGAACGGTGGAGGCGTGACGCACGGCCGGACTTATCTCAGCCAATGACAGCTCTGCATGCATCCTCTGGATATTATTTTAGAAACTGCTTTCATCGCGTTGCGATGTTTACAGTGAGAACAGCTGTGGGGTCCATGCAGAAAGCAGAGCAGTGTACAATATCACTCAGTATAACAGGCCTACATTACTCTCTTTATTTGCTGTAGTACAAAGAGTCGATATTTTTCTAAGACCATTTAGTGCTTCACATAATAAAATACACAACGGCTGTAGCCTGATTATGCTTTAGGAGCTGTAAGTGTGTGTTGTAGGCAGTGTGTATGTGTGTGTGTGGTACAGTATGTAGGTGTGTGTTGTACAGTGCGTAGATGCGGCGGACAGACGGGTCTCAGTTGGTTTGGTGTCCTCTGCTTACTTTTAATTTAATTTAATTTCAAATCTTTATTTATACAGATAAATCCCATTGAGATCATTGATCTCTTTTTCAAGGGAGACCTGCTCAAGTAGTTCCACATGAAACATAAATAGAACAACAAAAGGACATCATACAGCATCATTTACATAACTATCCACATAAACAGGTACCAATAGCTTCCGATTGAGTAGCATCCAACCGAGCTTTAAAAACATTAGTGGCACCAGATTGTTCAGTTTCCATTTAATTTGCAGACTATTCCAAGACAGAGGAGCTGCGCATCTAAAAGCTGTCTTCCCTAAGACAGTCCTAGCAGTTGGCACATTTAATAAAACCACAACATTCGATCTCAGGCAGTAGCCACTTACAATTTTCCGTGAGATCAGGGAGCAGATATAAGATGGAAGTTTCCCTAACATGGCTTTGTATGTTAGGGAAACATCCATCTTATATCTGCTCCCTGATCTCACGGAAAATTGTAAGTGGCTTATTATTATTACAAGTTAATACTTGTAAATACAACTTTTGGCCCGTAATTTCAATTCCCCATTTCAGCGACCAGAGAGAGGGGGGATATATCCAGTCTCTGATTGTGTTACGTTATTGTGAGAGTGCTGAGCTCTCATACTTTAAATTGTATATATTAATATACATATATTTGTGTGTGTGTGTGTCCGCATCTGTAGCCTGCTATTGTCTCATTATACCGCACTCTCAATGAATTCAAAGTAAATATGTGGGGGAACAATGTTCAGCTGATCTAACAGAGATTATAAAATACAGCGCTATGACAAAACACTCGACAGCTGATGCAGCTGTTGCCACCTAATAATGAACGGACGTCGCTTTAATATGACCGCTCAGAGGAGAGGAGTTCTCATTTCTTTAAACGTCTGCTGCTTCCCCTCCTCTCTCCTCGGTTCCCCTCCTCGGTCCTCTGCTCGCATCTCCTGTGGGCGGGTCTAAGTCTCGAGGAGGGGAACCGAGGAGGGGAAATTTGAGTATTGAGAAGCCTCTAAAGTAACAAGGATTTTACAGGAAGAAAACAAAAACCTCATATATACATCCAGGTCGAGGACATATAACTGGTAGCTCTCTGCTCTACAGCCACAGTCAGACTCTCCAAAACACTTGTGGCCAAGGTTTTATACATGTTAAGCCCCTCCCCATAGGACAATCCACTATTTATACCCCTAACCAATGTCATTCTAATCTACAAACACATTCACAATGCAAGACAAATTACCCAAACACAACAAATCAAAATAGGTCAACATATTATATCTTTCTGACCACAGAAGCCCCAAACAATAACATTTTTACACTCGCAAGAAAAGTGCCACCCGTGCCCATGCACTACATGGTATGCTCCAATTGAGCACAGGTGTTCCCACTGATTGAGCCTCTACTTAAGGCTGCTTCTTTCTGTTGCTCTGTTTGGCCTTCACAACCTTGAAGGAGAGGGTAAGCAGGTTACTTGTAAAAAGACTTCCAATAAATCTGTTTTGAACAAACAATGACTTGGGTTTTATTTTATCAATGTCCAGGTAAGTTATGAATGTGTTTCTCTCAGTGTGCCTTTTACCATGCCCCTATGCCAACTGTGATGAAGGCTTCTTCTTCACAATTGTGTAACCACTTCCTCTTAAACACCAGAACATTTAATTTAGGAATGAATCCTATCATGTAGAGGTGTGATGTCTGTTGCTAATGACTTACAAATCAGAATTAGAGTTGTTTTTGCATTCAGCTCGACCAGAAGTATTTTTATTTCGAAGACGTACATGTTCCTGCCTTTTTGCATGTCCACAATAAGGGCCCTGAGATACTCAATCAATGTCAATCAATGTTTATTTATATAGCCCAATATCACAAATGTTACATTTGTCTCAGTAGACTTCACAGTTTGTACAGAATATCAGTATGACAATATGACACGCTCTGTCCTTAGACCCTAGAACTTCCAGAGAAAACCCACAGTTTAAAGGGAAAAATGGGAGAAACCTCAGGGAGAGCAACAGAGGAGGGATCCCTCTCCCAGGACGGACAGACGTGCAATTGAAAAGAGAATACATTTTATAACTATGGGCTCAGAACAGTCTCATAATACACACATGCACACAGAAGGATTCAAACTTGTATTTCCGGATCCACACTTGTGTTTTTCAATGCACACACAAATGTGTTCCGTTTCATATACATGTAAATAAAATCAAAATACAGAAAAAAGTTTTACATATGTATTTTTGATCCTCACATATTTGTTTTCCGTTTAAATCCTCTGAACCTGCAAACACAAACCGCTTCCTGTGCACGGATCGCTGTGCATTCGTGTGTGGGTTTTTTGAGACTCTCCTGACGGTCAGCCGATTCGTACTTGTAATTTTTTCTATCTATAGCCAATCAGATGTCTCCTCAATTCTAAGCCAATCGCATGAGCGCGCCCCCACGAGGGTAGATTTCTTGCGTTCATGACGTAGCGCTTCATGTACGCATTTTGCGCAGTCCGGAGCTGACAGCTCCATGGAGCTTGCCTGCAGGCGCTAATGTGTCAGGCCACCTCCACTCTCAGTACATTGCCACTTTCCGAACAGGAAATGCACGCAAATACAAGCCTTTATATTATTAAGGTACAGCGCCACTTTCCGAACCATTGATGAATGCTTGTGTACACAAAAACGGCAGGCAAAACCGTTTTAAATGTGTGTTTCCTGTGTGGCGAATACAGCTGCTTTATTTATGTCTGTATGAAGTTGTTGTGAGTGTGGAGGGAGCAGCTACAGGTTAGTAGATTAGGTTAGTTAGGCCTAATCGATCAGTGCACTACGAAGCCAGTGCTAAACAGTGAACTGTCAACGGGGGGAGCCCCGCCGGTCATTATCGGCCGATATTCACTCTTAATAGTTTGATCGGTGCTCTCTATAAAGGCCGATCAGGAGAGCTAGATCGATATGGACATAAACGTGTTACAGGCTTGGCCTGTCACTTTAAGAGTAGCAGCCGCAAGGGGTTGTGGGTTTTTGGAGTGTGTGTGTAAAATGTGATGGCCAAGGCGAAGTGCGGGGTTATGAAGAGAGAGACGAAAGTATAGAGAAAGTGGTCAGAACGGGAAAAGTAACTAGTCTGTATGTAGGCCTATGCAATACAGTGTCAATGTAACTGATTAGTCTGAAGAACGTGAATAAACAGAGGTTCTTCCCACGGCACACAAACGCCCCGTTTGCATCCCTTTTCCCCTCGAAATGTCTGGGCAGCTGGTTACCGGCTGACAACAAGCAGAGATGGGGTCGTTACTAAAAAAAAGTAATATATTACACTACTTCGTTACTCTCTACATAAAGTAACTCGTTACTTTACTCGTTACTTTACTCGTTACTTTACTCGCAGGGCCGGCCCGCCCCTCCCTGCAGGCAGATCACGCAGACTGCTAAAGTTTCAAATGTTCTCTTTAGTGCAGTTTCCATTGTCGCATAAGACTGATCCAGATCCTGAATGTTTTCCTATCTGACCATGGCTGTTCTCTGTCTCCTGCTATCTGTATATTTTGCGCAGTCTATCTCTGCTCACGCTGTTGCGTCGGCGTGTTCTCCTGCGTGTTGGTCATGTGTTGCACTGGAACCAGACTGGAGCACACCGCCAAGACTTCAGCCGAGCACGTACGAACTGCGCATGCATGAGTGGCAATAACTCTCCTTACCAGCAGGCGGCGGTCAAGCCTTTCCTTTCTTTTAATGACTTTGAGAAGATAATACATTGTTTTATATCCACTAAACTGGATTACTGCAATGCTCTTTATATTGGAGTGACCAAGGCTTCCCTGTCACGCCTACAGCTGGTCCAGAATGCTGCTGCACGCCTCCTTACAAGGACAGGCAGGCGTGAACATATTACGCCTGTACTCGCCTCTTTACACTGGCTACCAGTCCATTTTAGAATACAGTTTAAAATGTTGCTGTTCGCATACAAAGCCCTGAACGCTTTAGCCCCACCGTACCTGGCAGATCTTTTAAAACCATACACACCCACACGGTCACTGAGGTCTGCTGACAGACTCCTTCTGGTAGTCCCAAAATCGAGGCTAAAGCAGCGGGGAGACAGAGCCTTTGCTGTTGCAGCTCCAAAGTTATGGAACAAATTACCCCTCCAGGTTAGACTTGCTCCAACTCTGCCTGTTTTTAAATCTCGCTTAAAAACCCACTTATTTTCCTTGGCTTTTACTGTACAGACCAGGTGACACTTGTGCTGTAAAATGTGGTTTTTATTTATTTATTTTTTACCTTACTAGTGTTTTGTATTGTTTTTACGTCATATAGGAGAGTTTTTTCAGTCGGTGGCTTCTGATCTGGTTTCATTGTCTCGTATTACATTTGTTTCATGTCCTGTCTGTTTTTATGTATTTTTGCTATGTTTTTATACAGTTGTTGATGTACAGCACTTTGTTCAACTCTGTTGTTTTTTAATGTTGTTATGTGTTTGTGCCCTGATCAGGCGCTCCTAGTGTGATGTGTCATGTCTAGCTGTAGTTTCATGTTATGGTTTTGTAGTCCTTATCGTTTCCCCTCCAGGTGTACCCATTTGTAATTAACCCAGGTGTGTCTTGTCTCGTCATTACCTCATGTATAAGTATTCTGCCTTCCCCTTTGTCTGGTGCTGATCCTGTCTGTGCAGTAGGGGTGTTGAAAATAATCGTTTCTACGATGCATTGCGATGCGGACGTGGACGATTCGGTATCGATGCAGTGACGGAAGATAATCGGTTATAGCGTAGTAACGTTGCTTCCTGATTTTCCGGCCGCGGCTTTACTATAACGTTTTTTTTTTCTGTCACTTTAATATCAAATCGGTCGGTGACGCAGAGATCAGGGAACAGACGGCACAGCAACACCAAACACGGAGCAGTCTGCTTTATCCACCAACACAACACCACCAGTCCAGAACCAACAGCAGAAGGACCCGCTCTGAATCACTCCGTGTCGCTGTGGCACAGGTATTTATGTTTTTCAAAAATAATCGCGTTACAATCATGTCAGGTTTTTGGTGGATTTAATTAAGTCTTGGATTGCAAAGTATGAATGTCCTCAAGCAATTTTCAGACGATATATACGTGTGTAAAGTTTGTGAAGGCAGGAGGAAAAAAGCTTCCGCGATCACCGTCTCCTCTGTTCCTCTAAGCCCCGCCCCCCCTGAAAATAATGAGTGACAGGCTGATAGTGACCCGATAGAAACTTTATTATTCACTTAATCACTGAGATATAATGAAGCTAACTTAATCTCATACATTCATGGGATTTATGTAACAGTAAGACAGAGAATGTAAGTGTGCACCCACATGCAGTATTTTAGTTGTTATATGCTATTGTAAATACTCCTGTTGTCTGCTGTGTTCAGACTCAAGTCCTGTGTGTGATGCTACATTCAGGACATTCAGTGTCCTTTCTTTAACAGAAGACTGTTGCTAGAAGCTGCAGCTAGACTGCAGAAGCATTATTTTTTTGTTTTTGAGGATGGAACAACTTCACACACAGATATAGGGAGGCTAGACCTATACAATTAATTTATTTTGGTTTATAAATTAATGTCAAGACATTTATGTTATTGATTTCTGAAGCACTTTCTAAATAATAAAAAGAGAGTTCATATGTATTTACTGCATGTATGCATTGATGAAAAATAAGCCATGTGCAGCAATATAGAAAATTGAGGATGCAACGCATTGGTTTGCATCGGGATATCGAATTGAATCAAATCGTTGACAGGATAATCGTAATCGAATCGTGAGACCAGTGAAGATGCACAGCCCTACTGTGCAGTATGTGTTCTTGTCTGTCATTACTTTATATTTCCTTTGTTCAACCATGGTGGTAATTATTAATTAAATTCTTTTTTTGATTACTTCGGCTACCGTCTCCTTTATTATGTTGCCTTGACTCGACATTGAGCCTGCTAACAGTCAATGGTAACGTAATATGGGGGCTCGTGCCAAACTGATTTGAGCAGGAATTTGGTGGTGGTCGCTGAGCTTAGTCCACACTTTGAATTATGGTTGACAGTGTCGTGTGTGTGGCCCATGTTTTATACCCTCTTGGTAAATAATTCTCCAATAAGGAGCGTTTTCATCCAGCTAGGGCAGCTGGACCATTTTCTATGGTTCCTTCCTTCGCCTGGTAGACATACCGTCTATGCTGGTCGGGGTAGTAGGAAGACCCTGTCAGGCTCCTCCTAGGCCGGCGTATGTCAGCTAGTTAGTTATATAGTGGTCTTATAGTGAGGGATGGGCTTTAGGTTGTTTTTTTTAAACACACGACAGTTGTTAATCTCTTGCGAATAATTTTGAGTGTGGATGCTTCGGAAGGTCATACCGGTGCTCTTCTCTATTTAGTGTATAGCGGTAGGGGAGCGGTGGCCAGAGTTATTAAGAACAGACTGTACAGACGTGTAGGGTGAAGCCGGTTTTTTTTTTTTTGTGTATATGTTAATTAGTTGGTCGTATATGCTGGTGGAAGCGGGGTTGGTTCTTTAGTTTCTTCCTCCCCCAGTGCGACGGTACTAGGGCAGGTATGCCTGTGAAGGTATGTGATTTTGTGGCTAGGCCAACTGTCAACTTGTTGGGCTTGTGCACTAAGGAGGAATTATCGGGGATAGCAGAGCATTACGGTGTCAGGCTTGCCCCGAGCATGAAAAAGCAGCAGCAGCGGTTAGCGCTGGTGGAGGCTTTGACCGCCAAGGAGGTTATGGAGTGCTCTGTGGGCAAACCTGAGGAGGAGGTAGTCACATGTGACCCGGTTTCGGAGAACCAGGTTTTGCTGAGGAAGATGGAACTAGAGTTTAAATTCGAGCAGCTGAGACATGCAGAGCGGTTATGCGCTCGGGAAGCGGAGGAGGCAGAACGTGGGCGCGTGGAGCTTGAGCTTGGAAGGCTTGGGGTAGAGGTGCGTGCATGAGCTTGAGCTTGGAAGGCTTGGGGTAGAGGCGCGGGCAGTGCATCTTGAAGCTAGGTTCGATGCTACTAGGCACCTACGTCTGGTCCCGCAATTTTCAGAGAAGGATGTTGACAAATATTTTTCTATGTTCGAAAATATAGCCACAACTCTGAAATGGCCTAATGACCAGTGGACATTACTTCTCCAGAGCGCACTCACCGGGAAAGCACAACACGTTTACTCGTCACTTTGCCCAAACACCCAGGATTACGCCGTGGTGAAGGCTGCTATCCTTAGAGCTTATGAGCTTGTGCCGGAGGCGTATAGGCAGAGGTTTCGCGCTCTTAGAAAGAACAATGTGCAGACCTACGTGGAGTTTGCTTACGAGAAGGAGCTGTTGTTTGATCGTTGGTGCGCATCGGAGAAGGTGGACACTTTGGTTAAGATGCGGGAACTCGTGCTTCTTGAGGAGTTTAAGTCCTATTGTTTGCCCGATAATGTGGCGATGTACATTAATGAACATAAGGTGACTGAGTGCTCGGTGGCTGCGAGCCTTGCGGATGAGTTCGTGTTGACGCACAAAGTGCTCTTTGACAGACCTAATTATCCCGTGCGCAGTGTGGAGAGTAGACCGAGGTGGGGCTTGGGTGACAGGCCTGTGGCCTCTGGCGGTGGCAGTGTGGGCGAGGTTGCTGAGCGGGGAATGAGGGGAGAAATGTGTGAGTGTTTCCACTGTGGTATAAAAGGCCACATAAAGGAGAACTGTTTTCCCCTTACCCGTCCCAGTAAAACAAATATTGTTGGTAATGACACCCACACCCACACACACATCTCTGAGTAGGGATGCCCAAAGGGGTGAGGATATGAAAGCTTACTTACCGTTCATCAGTGAGGGGTTTGTATCCTTGTCCGGAGAAGGGGTGAAGGTTCCTGTGACCATATTAAGGGATACGGCTGCGTCCCAGTCATTTATTCGGAGAGATGTGCTGCCTTTTGACAGTGGTTCAGAGGTGGATGCTGGGATAACTGTCAGGTCTTTTGGGATGCATGTCATGGAAGTTCCGCTTCACACTATCCATCTTACATCTGAGTTGGTGTCGGGGCCAGTGGTAATTGGGGTGGAAAATTGTTTTCCTGTCGAGGGCGTGTCATTAATCCTCGGGAATGATCTGGCAGGGGGTAGGGTCCTCGTGAAGGCAGATGTGACTTGTGTGCCAGCAGAGTCTGGGGCGGTGGACGTCCTGGCGGATGCGTATCCGAGGGTGTTCTCCTCATGTGCAGTCACGCGGGCCATGGTTATTAAGGCTCTGGCCGAGGAAAAGGACGACGTGGACTTGTTTGATACCATCATAGCGACGGTTAACGGGGTGCCTGAGTGTCGTGACCCACTTATGGATAATCCCCAGGGTGCAGTACCACGGGAACCTGAGGTGGAGGGGGCGCTCCCGGGGCAACCCGACTTGTGGTCATCGTCTCAGCTTGTTCCTGAAATTGCCCCTCTTGAATGTGATGCTGTTCTTCCATCTATTCCAGCCGGTCTCAGCCCTTTACTGCCCTCTACTTCCTCGTGTGAGTCTGCCAGTAGCGCGGCTGGGTTTTCTTTTGCTCGCGAGGAGCTTATCGCGGAACAGGGTAGAGATCCAAGCCTGTCAGGCCTTTTTGCGAACACTGTGGGAGTGGGAGAGAGTGAGGTTTCTAAAAGTTGCTATATCCTGAAGGACGGGGTATTGCTGCGTAAATGGTCTCCTAGCCTCGACGCGTCAGCGGAGAATGATTGGAATATGGTGACGCAGGTTGTGGTTCCGTTTAGATACCGTCACGATATTCTGTGTTTGGCTCACGATCACAGGCTCGCAGGACATCTGGGGGTCAATAAGACATATGATAGAGTGCTGCGTCAATTTTTTTTGGCCAGGGTTGAAACGGGATGTGGTGCAGGTTCAACGTGTCAGGTGGTGGGTAAACCTAACGGGGTCATTCCACCGGCGCCACTCTACCCTATCCCGGCAGTGGGGGAACCTTTTGAGAGGGTTATCATTGATTGTGTGGGTCCACTCCCTAGAACCAAGGCAGGTAATAGCTTTCTTTTGACCATTATGTGTGCCAACACACGGTTTCCGGAAGCGATTCCACTGAAACGGATAACGGCCAAAACAGTGTCACAGGCCTTGGTGAGGTTTTTCTCCGTTTTTGGTTTGCCTCGCGTGGTACAGTCCGACCAAGGTACGAATTTTTTATCCCGCATCTTCTCGCAGGTTTTAAAGCAGCTGGATATATCGCATAGTTTCTCTAGCCCATATCACCCACAATCCCAGGGGGCTTTGGAAAGGTTCGACTCCACGCTAAAAACAATGCTTCGGGCGTTCTGTCGTGACACGAAGGACGACTGGGATGAAGGGGTTCATTTAATGTTTGCCGCAAGGGAGGTGGTGCAGGAATCTTTGGGAGTCAGTCCTGCAGAGCTGGTATTTGCGCATTCGGTTAGGGGGCCGCTTAAGCTGCTGAGGGAGAAGTGGTTGGGGGAGAGCGAGCCGAAGAACCTGTTAGACTATGTCTGTGGCTTTAGGGAGAAGCTGAAGAGGGCATGTGAACTAGCGAGGACAAATCTGAGTGACACACAGGGGAGGATGAAGGGCTGGTATGACAGGAAGGCTCGGGATAGAACGTTTGTGCCAGGGGAGAGGGTTTTAGTGTTGTTGCCTGTCCCAGGCTCCAGCTTACAAGCACGGTTTAGTGGGCCGTACCTGGTTAGAGAGAAAGTAGGGGATTTGGACTACCTGATCGAGACACCGGATCGTGGGCGGAAGACTCGCTTGTGTCATGTTAATATGATTAAGCCATATTATGTGAGGGAGCCTCTGGTGAATCCTATTGACAGTATTGTTGTTCCCTCTGCGAGTGTGTCCACTGTGCCGGTGTCAGTTTGTATGTTGGCCCCATCTAGCGTTGATGAGAGTAATGACAGTCTTTGTTTTTCAGAGGGGGTTGGAGAACTGGAAGATGATGTCATTATTCCATCCAAGGCGGTCGTGGAGGGACGGTTGACAAACACTGAGTCATTGATCACTCTTGACTGTCATCTTGGCCATTTATCAACAACGCAGCGAGATGATTTCAGGGGTTTGGTTGGGTCTCATTGTGAGCTGTTCTCCGATATTCCTTCGCGCACTAACGTATTACAACATGACATCGATGTGGCGGAGGCATTACCCATTAAACAGCACGCGTATCGCGTGAATCCATATAAGCGGGCGCGGTTACAGAAAGAGGTGGAATACATGCTCACTAACAATATCGCTGAGCCCAGTTTCAGCCCATGGAGCTCGCCGTGCTTATTGGTTGATAAGTCAGACAAGACAGATAGGTTTTGTACGGATTTTTGCCGGGTAAATAACGTGACTAGGCCTGATAGTTTTCCATTGCCCAGAATGGAGGACTGTGTCGACAGGGTGGGGAGTGCGTCTTATGTAACCAAGCTGGATTTGCTGAAAGGATACTGGCAGGAGCCACTTACGGATCGCGCTAAACTAATTTCTGCGTTCGTGACACCTGACAGTTTCCTGCAATATACGGTAATGCCGCTTGGTATGCGCAACGCGCCTGCGACTTTCCAGAGGCTGGTGAATCGTGTGCTGTCAGGCGTAGCTAATTGTGAGGCCTACCTCGATGACCTCGTCATCTATTCTGACGATTGGGAGGGGCACATGGTTAGTTTGCGGGAAGTTTTTGACCGGCTTGGTCAGGCAAACTTGACCCTAAACCTGGCCAAGTGCGAGTTTGGCAGGGCGACCGTCACCTATCTTGGCAAGGTAGTGGGGCGGGGGGAGGTCCGCCCTGTCCACTCCAAGGTGGAGGCGATACTTGGCTTTCCAGAGCCTGCTACACGTCGGGACCTCCGGTGTTTTCTGGGGATGACGGGGTATTATAGGGGTTTTTGCAGGAATTTCTCAGCGGTAGCTTCTCCCCTCACGGATCTCTTGAGCCCGAAGATCCCATTTCAGTGGACGCCTAGGTGCATTTTTGCGTTTCAGCAATTAAAGTCCATCCTGGTCAGTGCAGCGCCTGTGTTCACAAAGCCTTTCAAGTTGGCTGTGGATGCTAGTGAGCTGGCCGCAGGCGCGGTGCTTCTGCAGGACGATGACGGGGGTATAGAACATCCGGTGTCGTATTTTTCTAAAAAGTTTAATATACACCAGCGGCGCTATTCGACAATTGAAAAGGAGGCATTGGCCTTGATTTTGGCTCTCTCCCATTTCGAGGTGTATGTCGGCTCATCTCAGGTACCAATTAAAATATACACCGACCACAACCCGTTGGTCTTTATAGGCAGGATGCGGAATTCGAACCAGCGGCTAATGCGCTGGAGCCTTTTCCTGCAGGCCTTTGATGTTGGGCACGTCAAGGGCAAGGACAATGTGTTGGCTGACGCGCCATCACGGCTGTAGTCAGGGGGGGGGGTGCTATTTATCCATGGGGTGGTGTGGGGGTTATGGCCGTTAGTACTATTTGTTATTGTGCGGACAGTATTATTGTTTCTTGTTTCCTTCTTCTGTTTATGTTCATTCCCCCATTTCGCCTTGGGGTTATGGACATCAAGTTGGGTGTGGGGGTGTTATGTGTTTGTGCCCTGATTAGGCGCTCCTAGTGTGATGTGTCATGTCTAGCTGTAGTTTCCTGTTATGGTTTTGTAGTCCTTATCGTTTCCCCTCCAGGTGTACCCATTTGTAATTAACCCAGGTGTGTCTTGTCTCGTCATTACCTCATGTATAAGTATTCTGCCTTCCCCTTTGTCTGGTGTTGATCCTGTCTGTGCAGTATGTGTTCTTGTCTGTCATTACTTTATATTTCCTTTGTTCAACCATGGTGGTAATTATTAATTAAATTCTTTTTTTGATTACTTCGGCTACCGTCTCCTTTATTATGTTGCCTTGACTCGACATTGAGCCTGCTAACAGTCAATGGTAACGTAATAAATGTGCTATATAAATAAAATGGATTGGATTGGATAGTGTGTATTCCTTTCATTCAAAACAGGCAATAACCGTAAAACAGAGAAGAAGAACAGACTACGTGATATAAACAAACAACAAATAGCTGTGCGTTAGCTTCACCTTAGCATGTGTTCTTTGCAGGTGTTTGTTGAGGTTTGATTATGACTGATTTTAGTAGCCTAAGTAACGAAGTAACGTGTGTCGGGACAATGTTAGTAACTGTAGTGTGATTACTGAATTATAAAAGTAACGTGTTACACTACTCCGTTACCGACAAAAGTAATATTATTACTTTGTAACGCGTTACTCCCAACTCTGACAACTAGCCAAGTCAGAAACCACCGGTGTGTAACCGAAACTACGGTTTCGGTGCCGAGATACCGTTAGTAAAAAGGTAACAAACGCGAGTGAAGTATAACCGGACGCGAGAGAGATCAGATCAGCTGCTGAGTCTGACGGAGACATGCAGCTCTGCATCATCACCTGATGCTCCGCCCTCTGTTTAGCGAGCTGACCGGACTGCGCAAAATGCGTACATGAAGCGCTACGTCATGAACGCAAGAAATCATACCCTCGTGGGGGCGCGCTCATGTGATTGGCTTAGAATGTAGGAGACATCTGATTGGCTATAGATAGAAACAATTACAAGTACGAATCGGCTGACCGTCAGGCAGGGTCGGCGTCATGGGGGGTCATTCGCGGGCCATGCCCCCCCAAATGAGTCACTGTGCCCCCCCAACACAGGGTGGGCAAGCCTTGCCACTTTTTTTTTCTTTTTTTAATCATATCAGTGAAAACGTTTCCACTAAATGTTTTTTGTGTGAAATACATCAGAAATAAAGAATACAAATAAAACACAGCCTGAGGTGTACTCACTGCTGCTCTCTGATTGGTGTGTTGCTAGACCAATGACCCCCGACTTTTGTTTTGTTATCATTACGTGGCTGTGTGTTTAGATGAAAGCCAGTGGCGATTTGTTCATCTGTTACACTGATTATACAGTAAAGCCATCGAAAATAATATGATATACAGTACAAGTAGCCTACTTCTGGGTCTCTGTGTTTCATTCAAGCTCGGCTCTGTGTGTGTGTGTGGCACGATCGCATTTTGTGAGTGCACGAGCGGTAACGTGGAATGTTGTTGTTAGCATCTGGTTAGCTAGCTATGCTAACGGATATAAAGAGCTGTTTCTACACCAAGGTGGAGGAGAGTCCTCTCCTGAGAGGATCGTATAACCTCAGCTCAGTGAGGTAAGGACTCTCAGTGTTTAGATAGTAAATCTGTGTACAGTTCTGTTTCATATGGATGCTGAGAGATGTAGGCTATCCATAGATCTCTTCATTTTGCTCTCAAAGTGCACCAGATTGATGCATTTAACTTCAATATTTTAAAAATAATCTTCCCGGGGGAGCATGCCCCCAGACCCTCCTAGAAGAGGTTAGGTCCACCCCCACCTAAAACATGTTCACATGGATAGGATACTAAATACATTTGCACACTTTTTATATGGTGGCCTATGTCCATATGTTTCTGTTTTGGTGGTCGTGCCACAACCGTGCATGTATGCACAGGTCATAAGTGCGCTAGAAAATAACACTACACCCCTGCAATGTGTGTGAAAGACAATAGACTTTACAGCATGTTTTTTGAAATTGAAGTTGTGTTGGTTGTTGACGGCAGTGTGTGCCCCCCCATGGTAAATGATTGCTTCCCCATTCGATTTGTTCTAGAGCCGACCCTGCCATCAGGGGAGTCTAAAAAAAACCCACACACGAATGCACAGCGATCCGTGCACAGAAAGCGGTTTGTGTTTGCAGGTGCAGCGGTTTTAAACGGAAAACAAATATGTGAGGATCAAAAATACATATGTAAAACTTTTTTCTGTATTTGGATTTTATTTACATGTATATGAAACGGAACACATTTGTGTGTGCATTGAAAAACACAAGTGTGGATCCGGAAATACAAGTGTGAATCCTTCTGTGTGCATGTGTGTATTATGAGACTGTTCTGAGCCCATAGATAACTTAGGTAGTCCAAATGTTTGGAAATGCATGTGTCTATAAAAAGAAGATGAATCCCCGAGGATGTCAACAATCCTGTGGGAGCCATCAGTGAAGTAGTATGATGAGAGTCAGGCAGGACCGCAGAGACAGGTTCAGCCAGGACTCAAAATCCAGGACTCAGGATGCAGGATCCAGGACTCGGGGCCACAGCAACAGGATTAGCCACGACTCAGGATCCTGGCGTAGATAGACACCAAAAAGAAATGTGGGGGAATCTGGGTTATTCGGAACATGAGAGTATCAGGTACAGACAGACAGAAGGAAGAAGTAAGGTGTCCCCTGTATGATACTGTATGAAGCTTCTCTGTTTCGTGATCTAAAGCAGCATCATAATTGGTAAGCTTCCATCCCAGGGTACGTGGTGACTTTATTTATTTGCCAATTTGGCATCTCTTTTTCTCCTAAGTGCACCATGTGTCTGTCACTATGATGCAGGGAGGTGGACCAAAAAGCAGAACAGCAACAGGCAGGTTGTTATTACAAAAGGAAAGCTTAAGTCCACATAAAGGTGGGGATTACAACACATCTGAGGAAGCAGGCTAAAGTAGAAAAGCAGGAAAATACAACCAGCACATGTCTGGAGGAGCAGCAGCCTTACAGCAACAGGTGGTCAACAAGTTCTTATGAATGGTGCCAGCGACTCTGACTGAAGGGCTCACAGGGGCTCTGTCTCTGTACACAACATGTGGTAATGATCCGTGTGGCCGTCTGGCATCAAGACGACTTTTCTTTGTTACCGGATCTGCTGCCTGGGAAATCACAGAGCTATATAGAGCCATCTTGACTGAGCGGATTTCTACTTCCCAAGCTGTGCCAAATTGTTGGTCTTCATGAAGTTAAGTCAGAAAGCTTTTTTTTTGTTTCTGTATGCCAGGGGAAAAGGCTAGCAGATGCCTCTGTACTCTCACAAGCTCCATCACAAATACTATCCCTTGGGCCATCAGGATGAAGCCGGCATCGATGGCAGTCCTGGTGTCTAAGTGTTCTGCCCTAGTTGTCAGAACCATGAACAATATCCCCTTTTTTCTCACTGCGTCTCCCCACCTAGACCTGAACAGTGTTGGGCAAGTTACTTCCAAAATGTAATATATTACATATGACTTGTTACTGTCTTTTGAAAGTAATAAGTTACATTACAATATTACTGTCTCTGAAATGTAATGAGTTACACTACTTTTTAGTTACTTTCACCAAAATAACCACAAAAGAATGGCTAGGTATTTTAAATGCTAAAATGTAGTTTAGTGCAGCTCATTATAGATCCAGTGAAGGGCAATGTGGTATAGCATAACAACTGTGTAGGCCCTTAAGGCTACTAACAACTTGTATTACACGGCTTAGTTGAATACTCGATTCTGATTATAAATTCTTAACATGTGACGCGTTGTTAATCCAGTACAGACCACTGTCAAGGACTATAATGAAGGTTGCTAAGGAGGATCAAGAAAGAGAAAGGAAAAGAGATTAAAATACGGAGCGCTGGGCGTCAGATAAATCACCAGAAGAAGGCAGACAGGAAGTAAACAATAACAGGACACGGAATGGGCTCTGTAGTGTGTTTAGTATTTGGCCGTGTACAGGCCCGGTTCCAGAACAAAATGACTCAGGGTACCTCTGAGATTACAGGGGGCGCAGCAGTAGTAGGTTTACGTGAGCAATAGTGGCCGGCAACAGCAATGAAAAATAGCATTGATGGTCCCCAATGAACAGATTATGGCCTTTGTGGTTGCTTTAACCATTTTCGTATAAATGATTATCCACAGATCAGATGTGTGTCACTGCTGTGGAAGCACTTCAGCAGGTCACGCGCACCTGACACAATTTGTTGTTTGTATTTCTCGCTCCGTTCTCTTTTTGAATGGTTGCATAACATTCAACTGCCCCGAAGATCCTGATGCGAAGCCTGAAGGGTAAACACACCAGGTTTACTAATCTACCCGCACAATTTGTCTGGTGTCGCAATGTCTCGCTATGTTAGTACATTCTTAAAAAACAAAACACCATTTAATTGCGGGTTAAAATGTGTTGTAACTGCATTACTGAGCATTGTAACGGGTAATATATTACCTACATTTCATTAGTAATGCGTTACATTACTTCGTTACAGCAAAAAGTAATATATTACTGTAACTGCGTTACTTTTGTAACGCGTTACACCCAACACTGGACCTGAAATGGTCCAAAGCAGTCCATCCCTGTGGATTGGAAGGCAGGTCCAAACCAGATCAGATGCTAGTGACTTATCCGACCGGCCCACCTCGATACCGCAAGTAAATACCGCTAGTAATTGTCGAAAAGGGAGGTGGGCTAGCGACTTGACTTATCCGACCGGCCCACATCGTCCGACCAGCCCACTTCAGTACGGCCCCATCGGGATTCGTCCCGAACGTCCCGATGGCCAGTCCGCCACTGTTTGTGACAGTTCTTTACAACGCAAACATTGTACAGCACAGGCTACATGGAAGTACCAAGCCAGAGTCCCTGCCACAAGTAGATATCTGGAGGTCGTTTGGTCTATAGGGGTGGTCTTCAGGTATGAGGTGGGCCTGCTGGACTATCACAGTGATGTTTTCACTTACAGGTGAAGGTTCCTCCTGAAACCACCATGATTCTTCTTCCTAGGCGACTGTATCAGGACCAGTGGCGTTTTTATATGTACAAAAGTTGTGGGACACGAAAAACTTAGATGTTTATATATAAGCTTCTGGTGCTTTTTTAAACATGTAAACAAATAGCTGGCTATCCATGGTTCTGATAGAGGGGGAGGGGGTGTCGCTCTATGCAAGTCAATGGGACTCCCAATATCACTGCATTGATAGTGAGGCTAAGGGATCCTGACAAAATAGGAAGAGTTGGTAGTGAGAATGTGTTGGACAGTGACGAGAATACTCATTTACGCAACCGTTACTATGAAAACGGCGACACAGGAAATATTGTTTTCACGCCGAGAGATGACTATAACTTCACATGGACACTGGCCAATCTAAAATCTCTTAAGTAACATAATAGGACATATACATTTGCTTGACAAGAATTGAAAAAATCTTCGGATTCTCCACAAATGTTTGTTATAGTGAACCAAAGGTCGTGATAGAGGCTTGCTTGTCAACATCCGGGTATTTCTGCACTGGTGGGCCATGTTCACAATAGCGTGTCACAATATCAGCAGAGCAATAGCCTATAGGCAAAACACAGAAGATCAACAAAATATACGGCATAAAATGAACTTACCAAAGCTGAAGTAGATGGTCAACTTCATTCATTTTCTTTCCGTTTTAATCGCTATAAGCTGCTCTCTCTCGTCTCCTCTTCACAACTACACTTTTCGTGGCACACGTACTTAGAGCCAATCGGCTCTGAATTATGAGATGACGTTTGGTGGGGATGCCAGCACACTGCCCCACTGATGATAAAAACAAATTGCCGCACACATTGAATACAAAAAGACTCTGACCAGTGTAGTTTTTACAGTAGCACTCATTCATTTTGACAGCAGAGAGGGACTTGTCCCACATCGCTCAACAGGCACAGTGTAGACACTAATTACAAGAACGCAGATTCAAACAGCAATGTACAGACGAAACAGATGACTGAACATGATCTTAAAATATATTTTAAGATATATATATTTTTCATATTTTTGGAATTATTATTTTAATTACTTTCTGCTGACCTAATGACGAGTCACCACTGATCAGGACCCAGCTTGGTGACAAAGCTATATCTTTCTAGCTTTTGAAACTCTCAATAATTTGCTGCATACTGGGTCGTTTGCCAACCTTCGCTACGTGTGCTCTTAAAAAGAGAAAAGACACAAAGACAGTGATACATATATTATGAAATGTAATAGAAAGTATTTATTTAACATATTGAGTTCAATACAGGGAGTGAGGGCATTATGGAGGTGCATCTCCTCACAGTTGCTAAATGGAGAGTCGTCTCTGAATTGTTCTTAAGAACTTCTTGAGGACATCAGGAGGCACATGTAGACCAAGCCTTTGAGCATCAGCTGTAAGAAAAATTAAGCACTCTGACCCATAATCCAAGATGGCAATCAGTGTAGATGCTGTTACGGTCATGGTAAAGCCATACTTTAACGACCTTAAGTAGGACTGCCATTGCATAACTGGTCCAGGTAGAGGACCTCTGTAACTGTATTGACCAGGCAGCTGTTCTCTGTTTCTGGAATCTGGGTGGACTCTGGCGTTTACCTCATGAAACACTCTTATGGCACGTTTCCACTGCAGGCCTCACTCGGCCTCGCTCGGTTTGGGTAGGCCTTATTAGGCCCGGCTCACTTTAATGCTGCGCTTCCATTACAGTTTAGGAACTGGGGTAGTTACTATAGTAACGCAGTGTAGGCGGAGCCGTGACGTCATCTTCAATGAGAGCCCCAGAAAAACAACACAGCCGTTAGCTCTTAGCACTCAGAGCTCACAGCTCTTCATATCTGTTCAGAAACTAGACAAAAGTTAAACAAGTACAAACCACAGACTGCCTGTGTCATGGCGAATACAGTCGCTGATTTATTTATGTCTGTATAGGCCGTTGTTGTGAGTGTGGACGGTCAGAGCATATATAACGTTAGCTTAGCCAAGCTCCATTTAGAAAACACGCATTTTAAAAGGGTTTTTCGCCTGCCGTCTGTCTGCAGACTTGTCAAAGCATTAATTCATGGTTTTTACTAACCGGTATCAGTATGTTGTTACTTCGGCATCATTTTGAAACGTATTACAATTAAATCACGGTCAAATATGTTCATCTTGTTGTAGTTGTAGCCCCTTTGCCAGCGATTCTCTCTCTAGTTTAGCATACTCAGCCCGACTCAGCCTGGTTGTTCCTGGCCCTAGAACCACGATTTTATGGGGCCATAAAAACTGCAGTAGCGTGGCGTGGGGAAAAAATTAGGGGAAGCCAATAATACGTCCTTTCTTTTGGGTCGGGGTGTGGTGGTCAATGTAATAACGTAACCAGATGAGTGATTACAGCACCCGGTATCATTTTACACACATTTGTATCGTACAGATGCAGGACTTACACACGCCTGTTATCTAACCGAGAGGTCCGCACGCACTCTCCAGACGAAACTCTAATAAGCATTCATTCACAAACTAAATCAGGAGACCTTTAACGTTTTACGTCCGATTCGCTCCTTTTTTCCTCGCTGTACACAGCTCCAGTTTGGGCATTGGCCTGTCATCAGATTGTATTAGTTGTTGCTGCTGTAGCGGAAGTTTAGTACAATTATTTTTGATGAAATACTCCAAATCTCCACCCTCCATAATTGCACTTGCTTCAGTTGCTTGCTACTTTCTAACGGCGGTGAGAGTGATGCAGTGACGCTATCTATCTTCTATCGATTAGATTTATGATTCGAAAATTATAAAAGTAGGGTAGACATGTGGATATTATCCGACTGAACAAAACTTGCATTTATCTAACAGGTTCGTTTTCCACTGACCTTATTTCGAGCTATTTTCCTAAATCCTATGGAGAAATCCCATAGCTTTTTTGTCGAGGGAAACCGAGCGCAGCTTACTTCCGGATTTTAAGAAGCGTCACTGCAACACTAAATTGATGCGATTTGATTGGATTGTGAGGCAAGGGAATCCAGCCGCCTCTGGCTTCCCTTGGCATGGCCCTGACCAATCACAGGTTGGCAGGGGCATCACGTGAGCCTCATCTGATTGGTCAATCCCTCCATTTTTTTCCACCAAGGGAAGCCAGATTCGGCTGGTCTCCTCTCGCAACAGTGAGTGCAATCTACTGTTTCACCATAACATCTAGAGGGGCGCTGTTTGGTTCACTCTTTGTAAAATACTCAATGAGAATGGGGGAGAGACGGGCCGGCAGCAACACACAACAAAGGAGAATTATCGAAACAAAACAAAGTGTTTTTATTTATTTATTTAAATTATAACTACAATCCGAAAAAACAGGGGAAGCCTGGCTTCCCTTGGCCTCCGGGAGAAAACGCCACTGAAAAACTGTGAATTAGGACCCGCTAGCCGGTACTAGGCCAAATGGAAACGCAACCAAAAACGGTCCCCGCACGGCTCGGCACGCTTAAAGCGAGCTACCCGCGACAGTGGAAACGCGCCATTATATGCCCTGCCTGACAAAGACAAAGAGCTTTTTAAGGGTACACTCCGGCACCAAATGTTTGTTGTTAGCTCAAATTCACTCTCAAACTTGGTCCTTGGACACTTTCTGGAAATGGGTCTGGGAATGGGGCAGTATAGCTTAGCTCTATATTTAGATTGGTGCTTTGGCTTTATCATTAGTGCTGATTGTTACGCTCTCCACAAGCTTACAGGATTGAACTCACAATGCTGAACACCAGGAAGAGAGTTTATGAGGTAAAAAAGGTTTATTAACCAAAAAACCTTTCAGGAGACAAAAAGAGGGATTAGATATCCACTTAATCCTGGGCCAGGGTTTTCACCAGCGGAGATGCACGGAGGTACGCTGGCGAGGTGAGCCGAGAATTCAGAGCTGGCGAGAGTTTACCGGTTGGAGCTGGTGTGCGTGGAAGCACGGGGGATACACTGGCGAGGAGAGCCGGGGATCCAGAGCCGGCGAGAGTAGACAGGCTTGAGCTGTTGTGCGTGGAAGCATGGAGGAACACAGACGAGGGGTTGATGGCTGGACGTGTCAGGCAGTCCGCACACACACAAGACCGCAATTATGGCAGAAGCAAAAAAGCCCAAAATATATAATTTTCACTCCGAGTGGGAGGATGATTATTTTTGTATCTATTCCAATTCAAAGTCCATCTGTCTCATCTGCAATGCGAGCGTGGCTTTATCGAAGAAGGGTAATTTAGGAGCGGCATTTCAAAACAGTGCACAAACGCTACGAGACGGAATTCCCTCCTAATTCTGCCCTACGCTCCCAAAAGGGGAGGGGTCTGAAAGGACAGCTAAATGCACAGCAGTCCATTTTCACCAGGCCCAACAACAAGAGCAAGGCTGCTACCATAGCATCTTATCGTGTCAGTCACGTTCTTGCGAAACACATTAAGTCTTTCAAAGACGGCGAAGTTGTGAAAGAAGCATTCCTGGAGGCTGCGACGCGCTTTTTGGGGACAGTAAAAATAACAGTAGCATTTCAACAGGTTTTTGATACAATAAAAACTCAAGTTAGATACCGTTATTAATCAGCTGTAATTTTAGTTTGTTTGAACTTATTCATTATAGTTATTGTACAACATGGTATAAGAATGCAAACTTAAATTGATTATAGTCTATTATCGATTCAGGTTAAGAAACTAGTGTTGCTTGCATCCTATTTTAAAAGGCATTTCTTTTTATAATCTACTAAACTGCAAAAAAGAAAAGGGTTTGATTCTATTAATTTTGTCTTTTTTATTGCACTTTGGCAGCAGATCCCTGTGAAGCTTCAGATCTGAGTTGTCTTATTAGTAAGCCTAATTTATACTTTTGAAGCAACACTATTTTTATATAATGGCAAAGAAAGGGTTCAGAGTCTTTTCTTTTTTTCCTGTGTCATATCTGGCAGCACTGTTCAATGTTTCTTGAAAACATTACCCACTGTAGTATGTGACGTGTGAATAAACTCCAACTCTGTATCAACAACACTGTTGTGTAACGTTGGGTTACGTATTGTAACCCTTGTTATATTAGCACAGGCGGAGCCCTCTACTGGACTCTATGGGTACTACCCTCTATGCAAGCATTCTCCCACTGAGACTTCTATAGACGTAGCCGGCCTTGGGCGGGCCTACCTGAATGCGCGCGCATCACACCGTATAAAAGGAGGCCTCGCCTGCTGACTATCATCCTACACCTCTCTTCAGCGAGCGGAATAGGACAGACAGTGCCCTGAGTAGAGGGCTCCGCCTGTGCTAATATAACAAGGGTTACAATACGTAACCCAACGTTATATATCTCACAGGCTCCGCCCTCTACTGGACTCTATGGGTACAGTGGGTGGAGCCGCGATGTATACGCGCACTGTCGTCCAACAACATTCCACCCTACTGCCCCTGACCGGCTTTTCTGGTCAGCAGCTGCTGCCCCACATTCTCCTTTAACCCGGTTGTAACCGAGGAGAAATCTGGGCTGTGGCTGACAGAGCACACCCTGCTGCGCTTACCTCGCAGAAAGTGTGCTCAAAAAACAGTGCCGGGGGACCCCCCCCCCCCCCCGCCCATAGACGGATGGGGAGAACCCCCTCGGCCCCGAATGGGCTTACTACACGCCTGCCTCCCTGAATCCCTAAGGATAACAGGGAGAGCGCCAGAGCCCATGCCCCACACTCAAACACTGACCCCGTGCAGAGTATGTGGACTAAAGTGTGGAGGGCTACCCCCCTCTTGGCAGGAGGAGAGCAGCCCTCCAGCCCTGTAAGGGCCCCTCGCCCATCCCGGGACCCTCAGAGGGCCCGAGAACAGCGAAGGCGCATTACATCCGGGGAGGGGGTCAGATGCCAACTGACCCACAACCCCCCCCCCCCCCCCCTACCAGTCCTGTGTTGCCCCCGCACGCACAGACGAGGAGAAAGAGCCCGACATGTCCAAGAGATAAAACCTTATGAAGGGGCCTGGCGTCGACCAAGATGCCGCTGTGCATATATCCTCCACACTCACACCGTTGAATAAGGCTGTTGACACGGCTACAGCCCGTGTGGAGTGCGCACGAGCCCCCGTGGGGCAGGCTCTCCCTGCCTGTCCGTAGGCATGTGCAATGCACTCGCAGAGCCAGCCTGCCAGGCGTTTCTTGAACAGAGCTTTCCCGATCACCCCGCCCCCAAAGCACACGAACAGCTGTTCGGTGCGTCTAAGGGCAGCCGTGCGCTCCACATAACATGCTAGCGCACGCACCGGGCAGAGGAGGTGCAGTTTAGCTTCCCTGTCCCCAGCATGGGGGGGAAGACTAAAACCCCCTAACTGAATAGCCCTCGACCTGAACGCACTCCTTAGGCTCTTGGGCACAAAGGAGGGGTTCGGTCTGAGCGTCGCGCCGCTCCGGTCACCCCGAATCAGTAAACAGCTCGGGTGCACCGACAGCAGTTAACTCGGACACTCTTTTGGCTGACGTTAAGGCAAGAAGCAAAGCTGTCTTCCACAACAGTGCTTTTAGGGAGGAGAGCTCCAGAGGCTCAAATGGTTCTAAGACCAGAGCTCCGAGCACTAGGGGCAGGTCCCACTGCGGGGTGGAGGCGTGCACTACTGGGCGCAGCCACCTGACCCCCTGTAAAAACCGCAACATCAGTGGTTGACTAAAGGCTGACCTGCCACCAAATCCCTCATGGCAGGACGAGATGGCTGCTGCATACACCTTCACTGTTGAATGCGCAAACCCTCTGTCCACCAGTAACTGTAAGAAGGAAAAAACAGAGCCCAACTCACAAGATAGGGGCTCTATTCTCTTCTCCTCACACCATCGCTGGAATCCTAGCCACCTTGGCCTGTAACAGGCTGTGGTGGATCCAGCTCTAGCTGCCTGGATAGACTGAATAACGCTGTCAGACAAACCACCCTGTCTCAGTCAGCCTGTCCCTCTCAGGAGCCAAGCCTGGAGAGGTTGGCCGAGAGTGGGTAACGCCCCGATTGCACCTGCCTCTTGAGACATCGCCCCCCAGAACTGGGGAACCGCCCAGGGCTGGCCCACCTTCATCTGTGTCATCTCTGAGTACCACGGCGCCCTGACGCGGTCCGCAGCCACTAGGATGACTGACAGACGTTCTCGCCTCACTCTCCCCATGAGAGGGAGAATGAGACGCAGCGGTGGAAAGGCGTATAGCAGCTTCCTTGGCCATGGCTCATGTGCAAACGCGTCCACCCCCAAGGGCGGGTCGTCGCCCAGGGCCATGGAGAACCACAGGGCACAGTGGTTGTTGCGCCGGCTGGCGAACAGATCCACTTCCGCTCTCCCGAACTGGGCCCAGATCTGCTTCACCACCTCCGGGTGAAGCGTCCATTCGCCTGGCAGGGGGCAGGGGGCCCCTCGACCTGAGGTCGGCCCCCCTGTTCTCCAGTCCCGGGATATGGAGGGCTCTCAGGGCTAACACCGCCTCTGAAGCCCATAACCACAGCCTCTCCACTGTGGTCAACAAGGCGGCGGAGCGGACTCCACCCTGCCTGTTGATATAAGCCACTGTGGTGCTGTTGTCGCTCCTGACCAATACATGTCTCCCTTGAATTAGGGGCATGAAATGCTGGAGGACTAACACTACCGCCCGTAGCTCTAGGAGGTTACTGTGTCGAAACTCTGTTAGAGTCCAGCGCCCACCTATAGCCCTCTTCAGGCAGGTCCCTCCCCATCCTGTTCTGTATGCGTCCGTGAACTCTGTGATGTAGGAGGTCATCCGTCCCAGTGGAGACCCCTCCGGAGGTGATCCGGGGACCCCCAAAACCGGAGGTTGCCCTCCATTGAGGGAGGGATGGTCACCAGCCGCCGTTTGTGCCTCTTGGGATCCAAACGCAGGCTGGAGAACCACCTCTGCAGGCGGCGCATATGCAGTAACCCCAGCGGGACCACAATGTGAGCAGCCGCCATGAGACTCAAAGTCTGCATGACAGTTAAAGCTGTCACTGTCGCCCCCTGTCGCAGCCTGTGAACCGCCCGGAGAAGGGACGCACTTCTGCTCTCTGACAGGGTGGCGCGTAGCACGCCTGCATCGAGCACCACTCAACTACAACGCCTGTTGGTGAGGTATGGGGGTGCTCTTTTTTCAATTGATCACAAAGCCTAATTTGGTTAGGTGTGTGATCAATTGTGCTGTGCAAAACATTGCCTGGTCCCGGGACCCAGCCATGACTATGAGGTCGTCTAGTAAAAGGAAACTCTCATACGTGTGCGCGCAGCGGTTGAAGCGCTGTGGCCACACATTTACTGAACGTGCATGGGGAGAGGGAATAGCCCAACGGTAGTCTGTTGTACTCGTAGGCTATCCCCTGGAAGGCAAAACGCAGACACTTTCTGTGCTCTGGAGCAATTTCTACATGAAAGTACGCGTCTTTTAGGTCGATGGTGGTGAACCAATCGCCTGGCTGCACAAGCCCCAGTAACTGTTTCATAGTTAACATGCGGAATTTCCTGCAGGAAATGTGGCGATTCAGGCCGCTGAGATCTAGAATAGGTCTGAATTCCCCTGTCTTCCTGAGAACCAGGAAGTACATGGAATAAAAATCATTTTCTCTGTGCTGAGGGTGCACAACAGACACAGCCTGTTTCTGCACCAGAGCCTGAATCTCTGCTGAGAGGAAACACATCTCCTCCTGGGAGGACAGATTTACCTCTTGCATGCCCATAAAAGACAGTGGTCCATGTGATACAGTGGTAGTGTATAGACATGTGGTACAGTGGGACGCTGCAAAACTGGAGTGAATGGCCCCGTTTCAGCGTCCTGTCCCTCCACCTTGTTAGCACACAGCTGAGTTTCCATTCCCCAGAACATTGTGTTAATGGACAAGCTCTCAGCTGTGGGGCCGCAGCTATGAAGCTGTGATACTCTCTGGTGACCCGTTCCGCCGCAAAACTCCCCGCGAAGGGAAGATTTGCCCATGGAGGGTTGACATAGAAAGGGCCGATTATTTACTGAGGACCCTAAACGCACCGCCACGGGCACTTGTGTGAGAGCGCGCTCCACCCTAATGCTGTTCTCACCACTACGGTAAACAACATTCATCGGAGTCTTTATAGGCGTAGTGTGTTTTACTAAGGTCCCTGAATGCACCGCCACGCGCTCTTGTGTGAGTGCGGGCTCCGCCATAATGCAGCCTTTACCACTACGGTAAACTGCATTGGAGTCTTTTCTCTAGGCGTAGCGTGTTCCCTGACAGTAATACGCCGGCCATAATGTCCCTGTATCCGCATAGTGCTCTCCTTTAGATAGCACTCCCTGCGGTTCATCCCTCTCATCTGCGCATACCCACTAGCCACCTCCTTTACAGGAGCTACAGCTGGGGCAGCGAATGGGGAATTTGTACGGTTAACATTGTGTGTAAGTGTAGCTTTTGTGGAAACAAAAGACACTTCGATTTGGATACAGATCAACCTCATTCTTATTAGAAAACGTAGTGATCTGTGCATTATACAGGGAGGAGGCGGGATTCGGCCCCTCGTCACGGGTGGAGAGATTTTCTCTCCCCGCCAGCCAGATCCGTGAAGACGGAAAGCCCGTCCCCGTCAGTGCCGGCACGCCGGTTCCACGGGGTGGGCCGAAGAGGTGGAGGGCGCCGCGGGTACGGGATCTCCGTGCCGGCACCTCTCCCTTCGTCTCACCTCTCTACTGAGGTCTTTAAACGCACCGTGGCCCGCCCTTGGGGGAGGGGGGGGCCGCGCGCGCCGTCACAATGCCGCCTCTTTGAAACGGAAATTATGGGGAAAAGTGGAATTGTGGAGAGAAATGACTCTTACTCTGGGATAAATGCAATAGTCTTTACTGAATGCATTTTTCCCACACACACACCTCACTCCAGAACTAGAGTTTACGAACGTAAACCACCGTTCTCCTGCGGGGGTCCCTGAACGCACCGCGGCCACTCTCACGAGGGCCGCGCGCCCACGTATTAACGCTGTATTTCCCATTGCAATGGTGGGTAACACTTTACAATAAGGTACACAAAATGTGCTTAGTTACTGCTTAGTTTCTGAGGAACTACTAGATAGTTAATGGTTAGTTCCTCAGTGACTGCGATTGAGGAACTGATGGTTAGTTACTGGTAAACAGACTGGGGGTTACTGTATTAATGAATGATTCGTTAATGGTTAGTTAATGAGTAGTTCCTCAGTGAACTTATGGTTAGTTACTGGTAAACAGACTGGGGGGGTACTGTATTAACGAATCATTCGTTAATGGTTACTTAATGAGTAGTTCCTCAGTGACTGCGATGGATGGTTAGTTAGTTACTGGTAAACAGACTGGGGGGTACTGTATTAATGAATCATTCGTTAATGGTTACTTAATGAGGAGTTCCTGGGAGACTTTGATTGAAGCAATGGTCCGCTGCAGCAGGGCACATTTAAAACAACCACTGAAAGCTTCAAACTTTTCAGGCCTTTTCCTCAAAAAGGACTTTTTTAATAAGAAAGCCCCTTGCTGTAATTAAAACACTCACTCAACTGTGTTCTTGTCTCAACCAGTCTCCACTGATTAATGGCCTAGAACCATTCACGTTTAAATTAGGATGTAACAAGAAACACTTTAAATGATTGCCATCATCACACAAAGAACTTGTAAAAAGAAAACAGCCTCACACTGTCCTTAACACAAACACTCACTCCACTTTGTTCTTGTCTCAACCAGTCCCCACTGATTAATGGCCTAAAACCATTCACGTTTAAATTGAGACGTAACAAGAAACAATTGAAATGATTAGCCTCGCCGACATGTAATAACAGACAAACAAATAGCATGCAGGGTTAAATATAAGAAAAATAAGTAATTTGAACTCACCCTGCTTGTGAAAATGCAACGCCACGTGTTATGATTGTTATTGTTATAAATTTGGTTGTTTTAACATTAACTTCCCAGCTATTTTCAGGAACCGGAAGCAGCCGTCCAACACACAGTCCTAAGATTGTTCTGCATAACCAATTGAAGAAATTTGACGTAACAGGCTTCTTCTTTACCGTAGTTTGAGCTCTCTGTGTGTCGAACGGGTTTGCCAGCGGCTCCGGAGAACAGCCGCGTGTATAGTCTCTCCCGGTGCAACGAGAATCACGTCGGGGTCATTCCAATTGTTAACTGTGATGGTTATTGTCGCGTCCAGGAAAGAGAAGCTTAAAAAGGAGACTAAATGGAGTCTCTGAGATGTTTTGAAATTGGTACTTTAATTAATTAAAAAAAGGCGCGGTAAAGTCACAAACAGGATATTTGTCCGACAGAAAAGCAGCTGCCTCTGGCTCCCCGCTAGCAGAGAAAAGAGGCCGAACCGCTCAGGTGCTGCTGTTATATAGCTTCTGCAGGCTCCTCCCTGCGGGCCGGCCCTCCACATCTTAATGTCCGTTGTTACGCATATCACAGGATACAGACATTGTACATTCAATATATATCTAAACACGCCTTTTCTCCTCAACTCTTTCATGACTTTTCATTTAACACATTTAAAACGCTGTAATCAATACTCCAAAAAATACAGGAAATCCTTCACAGCAATTTGATTTCCGGTCGTTCCGAATGTTGTGACATGATACCCACATCTGTAAACAATAACGAACTCAAATAAACTGTACCTTCATTTAATATCCAACAATAATAATATCTCGATGTCTATAGTTGTAGTGTTGAAATCAGTAGGTTTCGGTGTGCAACATCATATCATATCGCTGCTAAATTCACCTCTATAGGAAATGGTATATTAGCCTCATGCTAACCGGAGGTGAAGGGTTTTCAGAATAAAAGTCTAACTGGTTGTGCACAAGAACTTCTGGTTTTTCAGTATAAAACAGCATTTAAACTAAAGGTACATTTAAGGTACATTATGCCATCAAAACATTGATTTTAATTTCTAACACGCTGCACTGGAAACGCGCCATTACATCACCAGAAGTCCTAATTTAAGGGGTAATTTTTCTCAAAAAAAATGTTTTACTCACTATATCAAAAGCCCCACCAAAAATATTTTCCACCAGCCGCCACTGCTGGGGAGTACTGTATTAATGAATCATTCGTTAATGGTTAGTTAATGAGTAGTTCCTCAGTGAACTTATGGTTAGTTACTGGTAAACAGACTGGGGGGTACTGTATTAATGAATCAATCGTTAATGGTTACTTAATGAGGAGTTCCTGCGTGAACTAATGCTTAGTTACTGGTAAACAGACTGGGGTACTGTATTCATGAATCATTCGTTAATGGTTACTTAATGAGGAGTTCCTGGGAGACTTTGATTGAAGCAATGGTCCGCTGCAGCAGGGCACATTTAAACCTGCCATCTTCGGCTGGCTTGGGTCCCACCCTGGATCAACTGGTGGAGGTGGATCCGATTTACCTTACCATTACTTAGGCCGTTTGGTTACGGTAAACTCAAGGAACGCAAACAAAAACAGTAGTTACCCATTACCTAATGATTACCTTACCATTCGTTAAGCAGTGTGTGTCCCCTCAAGTAAAGTAATGCATGAAAAACAGTAGTTACCCATTACCTAAGGCCTACTTAACCATTCGTTAAGCATTGTGTCCCCTCAAGTAAAGTAATGCATCAAAAACAGTAGTTACCCATTACCTAATGCCTACTTAACCATTCGTTAAGCATTGTGTGTCCCCTCAAGTAAAGTAATGCATCAAAAACAGTAGTTACCCATTACCTAATGCCTACTTAACCATTCGTTAAGCAGTGTGTGTCCCCTCAAGTAGAAGTAATGCATCAAAAACAGTAGTTACCCATTACCTAATGATTACCTTACCGTTACCAAAACAGTAGTTACCCATTAACTAATGATTACCTCACCATTAGTTAAGCAGTTTAACAAACAAACAAACACTGTTGATGACAATGACGGATCTACAGCCACTGAAGTTTTACATTTTTATTCAAACAACGATGAACATAACAACAACAACAAATGGAAATAAAAAATACTTTTTATAAAAGAAAACTAAAAACAAGTGCAAACCAAAAAAACATCCATTCCTTCCTCACTTCCCCTTTGGATTAATGGATAATAGTCCTCCATTGGTCTTCAAGTCCTGGACCTTCCCCTCTAAATGTTGGTCCTTTATGGCAGCTTTACACATCTCCGAGAAACGGAGAAGGGTTTCCCCCTTCTTCAGTGTTCCCCGGATATCTTGATCGATGCCCGGGTTCACGGCATGCAGTTCTGCAAATACTGCAGTGTCGGCAATGGTTTTGCGGTCCACTCCTACCGCTCTGTAAGCCGCCGTTTTATTATTCCCCTTGTTTACCGCCTCAAGAACACGCTTGTAGCGGCTTATGGCGTCTTCTGGGGTCAGGACTGAAACAGAAAAAAAGACAAATATTTAACTATTTAACAACAGTACTTTGTTGTTGCCTATCCTAATGATGTCTGTAGTGCAGAAATCAGTTTGGATATGGGTTTATTTATTGATAATATTGTTGTACTAGTGTTATATAGTGGTAATGTAATCCTTACATACAAAATTGTGTAATGAATTGGTGTAGTGTAAAGGTATTACTAGTCGTGTAGCTTTGCTCAAAGTAATGTATGTATACATGTTAGTTATTGTGTTTGGGGTGTGTACCTTTATATACAGAAGTTAGGTTTGGGCAATCAGCTCTACTTTTATCCAATCATGTTTAATAATGATAACTGATAAGACGATCCACAATGTGGATTTAAACGCTCTATCGACATTGCCCCGTTTCTAATTTATAACGCATCAATATTGCCAAGTTTTAGCCTGGCATCCTCATGTCTCAGCAGCCTTTAAATGGAACAGTTTGGAGAATCTGCTCTCTGTTCTTTTATTAAAATCTGACACTGCAGGTTAATGTAAGCGTGCAGAGACCAGTTGTTTGGAAACACTGGTGTCGCTCTGAACAGAGCGACATCACAGCATGTTCTGTTTAACATTATAGGCCTACTTATATTCAGGGATGCAAACACCCGTATGGTGAAATAAGAGAGAACTATTAGAAACAGAAAAAACAGCGTAATATACCATCTGACAAAGGCCTGCGCTATAATGCGTCAATTAACTGGCTATTCTTTATAATATACGGATAGGAGACAGAGATGTTAAGTTACAAATAAAGGGTTTTTATTACTATTTAGATCAGGGGTGGGGAACTTTTTTCTCTCAAGGGCCATTTCAATTTGTACAACTTTCTCCAAGGGCCGTACAAATTATTGAACTCAATTTCTGCTTAAAAATTCTAAAATCACAGCCCATTCATTTCACCTTTCTTTCATGCTGTGCAAAGAAAAAGCAACCTCTTAATCCAGATATTTGACCATGACTCGCGCATGCATGCATACACGGTTGTGGCATGACCACCAAAACAGAAAGATATGGACACAAGATGTGTGCAAATTTGTGTTTAAATATTGAAGTTAAAACATCAATCTGGTGCACTTTGAGAGCAAAATGAAGAGATCTATGGATACATCTCTCAACACCCATATGAAACAGAACTGTAAGCAGATTACTCTTTTTCTTTATGGATATTTTACACATCACTCTCCTTTTAAACTGTATTCTTGTTATTTAAAAAAACGTTTTTGTTACTGTCAAAGTATTTTATACCTGTATACCAAAACTACAACTCTTCGCTTCTCCACGAATTACACAAGTCACCCAAATCAGCGTCAAGGTTAGCCTGTTTTTAACGCAAAAAACAATGCTGTGCTTTGAATATCGGGGCCTTAACACCAGGTACCTCCTACTCAAAATTCCCAGCATCCGTTGAGGAAAAATGGCTGCAGAACCCAGGGTGAGGATGCTCAGAGTACATAGCCCGAATGACACCTATTTTCCCATGTCCTACGTATCCTGCACAACACAAAAGTGACAAATCTGATCTACAGAAGGCTGTAAATGTAATAATACATTTGATTTCGATCATTTGTATGTATAATGTTATGAATGATCTGCTATCTTCAATACTATGGTTAAGTGATATTTAAATTAAACTTTAAAAAATCTATATACAGGCTGTCACCATATTTTGGAATTGTGAAAAGACTGGCAAGCCACTTCCCTTATTAGCTTTACAGTTACCTGGATTGTATTCCACCAGCCCTGCAGATATTACACTAGCCTACAAACCTCAATAGGCATGACTCCTAAAATCCCTAAATCTGTTGATTTTTTTTCACACATCTTAGTCCTTCTTCTTAAAGTCCTTAGTTTTAGTTTAAAATAGAGATACTTTTTAAATATTGTTCTATAATGATTAAATGTCAGTGAATAACAAAATGTTTAATTATATAACTTTTACATCTCATTTAATGTAATGTATTATTATTATTATTATTATTATTATGTAACACGTGGGTCCTCGTGGTTTAGCTAGCAACCTCAAATCAGATAGCACAGAACAAAAAGTGTAATAACATGTGTCAATTGAGACCATTTCGCGATGCAGTGTTACTGATTTCTCAAATGACAAAAATAAATTTCAATTCATACTTACATTCTGACACTAAACGCTTAGGGGGCCCCATCCTCTTTCACTTGCTTCTCCTCGAGTCCATTTTCAGTTCTAAGCGTGTAGACTAGAGCATAGACTGTACATATAAGATGTAGAGGTTGAGTTTTATCACCAGCCGAGATGCACGTGACAGGCTCATGGCCAATCGTAGCACTTGAATGCTATGAAGGGGCGTGTCTTGCATAGTGCTCCAGCCGGATCCCGATTTGCAGCACATTAACACTTTATTACGGTTTTAATATTTTAATTGTATATCAGTGAATATACAGAAGCTGTGCTTTGTCAATTGAACAAGGAAGATGAAATCCCTGATTCAAAACGTCAAAACTATTGGTTTGAATCGTGTGAACAAGAAATGAGAATCAGGGTGCTCGGGCGCTAGTGCGCTCAGCGGAGTTCGCTGTGCCTCCACTTCCGGTCTGGCCCAGCGGCAGCACATCTTGAACTACGCTGGGTGTTAGGTTTTGTGGACGGGCCGGGGCCGCAGTAATGCAGTAGTAACGCCACAGTAGTCAGGTTTTAGGTTATCATGACACTGCACACCAAAGTACTCAGTCTTATTGACGGAAGACAGACTTTTAAAAAAAAGAAAAAATTAATTGAATGGCTAATGAAAAGGAATTGCTTCAAGGAAAATGAAATGCAAACTGCAAAAAGAGGATGAAACTGGAGAAACACTCAAACGTCGACGGACTGCAGTGGTAGGCTAAGTCGTACATTTTTAGCACGGGTTTTAACGATGACTTCCTCTGTTTACTGATATGTAATGTTACAAAGACAAGTTCTTTATCAGGAAAAAAGGACTAGGAATTTACGATTTGTCTTTTGTAGGAAGTGCCGACGTAAAAAACACCGAGGGAAAACGACGAAGAAGTCAGTGAGGTCTTTGTCCCTGTTTCAGAGGAGCAAATTGTCCTTGTTCAGCTGGATGAAATACATTTACAGGTAATATTAATTCATCAATAATATCAGTCATTTCCTCAAAGCACAGCAAATGAATGCCTGTAAGTATTACATTTATTTTAAGCATGTTGACTGTTGTTTAACATTACCGATATCTAAATGCTAATTTCAGTTAGCGCGTCAATGACGTTATCCATTAGCATTGAGCTAGCGGACTAAGCGCTAGTTATTTGGCAATTCACAACGCAGGCTGCTTGGAGGTGTGGCGGGGCACAATGGCGCGCTTTCACACCAAGCCCCCAGGAAGTGCGCCGGACTCTGAGGAGAACATTCGAGAGTTATTTCCCTCGGCATTATGAACGCGCATCCAACCCACGGGACCGCGCCGCCCGGCACCTTCATGTTACGTGTTCTGTACTACATGCGTTTTACCCTTAACCATAGACTGTATATATAAAGCTTTTACCTTTACCCATGGATGCACAATAAGAACGGACCCGTATCGCCTTACCGTTCGGGTGTTCAGAGCAGAGCTCCCTGTTGGAGCGGCAGAGCGTGATGTGAACAGAAAAATGTTTCTGTCGCAATATTATTTAAGGAATCGTTGAGCTAGCTAACTAGCATACATTGTCACTATCTGCTAACATTAGATTTAGCTTTTGTTTTCTAATAGTTTTTCTCATAGGCTATAAACAGAATAGATCTTGTACTTGAGTAAAAGTAGAAGTACTCAGATATTGTACTTGAGTAAAACAGAAGTATTCAGATATTGCACTTGACTATAAGTACTCAGATCTTGTATTAGAGTAAAAGTAGAAGTACCAGAGTGTACGAATACTCTGTTACAGTAAAATTCCTGCATTCAAAATGTTCCTCAACAAAAAAATGGGTTCAGAACGTTACAATGTGTGATTATTCTAATAGCTTAAAATTACATGTGTAGATGCTCTGATACAGGGAAACTTGATAGATAAAATTAATTAGCAACATTAAAATATTCTGTTTCATCTTGAGTAATAACAAATGTCTAATGTGAATTATAATTATACATTAGCCACTGGTGCTGAATGCGTTCTTCTTCATATGCTTTTGTTCATATTTAGTAATTCTATATTGATCTTTAACAGATTTTCCCAGGGACTGCAGCTAAGGCAAATTGACATGCTGCAGGATGGCGTGGCAGGAAGCAGTCGCACGCTGTCAAAAATTAGCCTGAAGTTGAGGAAGGTCTGCAAGAGTGCAATCAAGAGGAGAGAAAGGAGGGGAAAGCAGAGACTTGGAGGACCAAACGAATTTGTCATGCTGGACGAAAGCAACTTCTACCACAAAAGGAAGGTGTGTATAAACTACAGAGCCTTAGCCTTTGGCCTCACTAAAACTAAAACCTTTGTTTTTCAAGGTGAAATAACAACATATATTTTAAGGTCAGAGATTAACAAATGAATGAGCAAAGTAATGTAATTTTATAATTGTGTCATTCACACCCTTGTGACTGGCGAGACAAAGTATACATTAGAGAGAGCTAGCTCCACAGTGTATACACAGTCAAATAACAGAAAAAAAGAATTTAGAAGCTAAACCTAGAAGTAGGTAAGTTTCAGAAACCGGCTCGAGATACACTTTTTGTTATATTCCATGGAATGCTCTTAACATCCCGATAGCAATGAATATCTTAAGTGCTTTGACAAAAAATCCAAAAAAAATGTCCTCTGTAGAAGCCGTAATACTGTAAAAAGTACAACCAATCCGTTTAACGGATTGGATGGCCTACCTGCCTGTCAGCCTCCCATCGGGGCACAAACTTATCTCGTGCCCTCATTGGTCATGTGCGCGTTCGTGTGTGTTGGAGGAGGGGCTCTGTAAGGAAGTGGCAGATTTTCTCCGGTTGTGTATTTTCAAATTCTAGCGATCTCGAGCCGGTTTCTCAAACTTACATACCCCACCTTTAAGGAAATAAATCCTTATTCTTACTTTTTATTACTAACATTTTAAAAGTGCATAATCTTATTTATATATCATCTTATTACAATATCTATCTTACATTTTCATGTTTCTTGCAGCAAAATAAGCAAACTTTAACTTAATAAAATTAAACAGCCTTTTCTGTTTGTACCACTACATTTACATTTTTTTCTCTTCTTTTTTTGAGAAAGGAAGTGAATATTTTCTAAATTGTAAAAGAAAGCAAATAAACACATTACATTTTGTTTATCAATTGAAATTCCTGATGTTTATTTTTATTAGGGCTGTCAGTCGATTAAAATATGTAATCGCGATTAATCGCATGATTGTCCATAGTTAATCGCGATTAATCGTACATTTTTGATCTGTTCTAAATGTACCTTAGAGGAATAATTTTTAAGTTTGTAATACTCTTATCAACATATGAGTGGACAAATATGCTTTATGCTAATTATCATTTGAACAATGACAAATATTCTCATGAATATTAAACACGACAACCTCTGAACATTACAAATATTTGCCTCAATTCAACCTGGAACCTCTCTCATACAATAATACAATACAAAGTGTGTGTGTGTGTGTGTTGGAGCTATGTGCAACTCAAGGCATATGCTCGAACGGGAGCTGCCTGGACGCTGCAATCATGTTGCGCACTATCCGTGCTGAGTGTGCTGACTTTTCGTACAATGTTCCACTGTCTGGCTTCCTGCATAAAGTCAAGTGCTCGGCGCAGTTGTGGCGAAATGTCGCTCCTCTGTTTTCATTTAAACAGCTCCATATCCGTTAGCGCAGCTAGCTAGCACCAGATGCTAACAACAACAATGCACGTAAGGTCTCTCTCTCGCTCGCTCGGGCCACACATACACACACCCTCCCGGTCCTCCCAACAGCCAGTCGGTGCCTGCCGGTGAGCGTGGAAGTGTGGTCTGCCACAAGCGGGCGGCAGGATTAGGGCTGTCAGCATCAGCTTGTAGATGGTATTTTAAACTCGATGCGCTCTGAAACTACGGGGCGGCAGAGGAAAAAAAATACACATGCGTTAATCGCGTAATTAGTGGCGTTAATTTTTTTTTGCGTTAACTTGACAGCCCTAATTTTTATATAACTGTGTTGTTCTTTTTCACTGCTTTATTACAGTATGGTAGGGGAAGATTCAGTCCTACGTGGAGGAGGAGAAAATGGGTCTTTGGAATGCTGGGCATCAGAGGAAAAAGGAGAAGACCTATCCTGAGGCTGGTGAAACAAAGATCACGGCGCCACTTAATTCCTCTGGTCACAAAATACGTTCGCCAAGGGACCACGGTGATAACGGACATGTGGAGGGCATACACCACTGCAATCGCAGAAAGTGGCTTTGTCCATTTCTCTGTGAACCACAGCCGGTCATTTGTGAACCCAGACACAGGAGCCCACACCCAAAACATTGAGTGGGCTTGGTCAACGTACAAGTCACAGGTCTGGAGACTGCGAGGAAACCGCACAGTGAAGACTCTGAAGAGTCATCTTGCTTTGATCGAGTGGACACATTGGCTGGCAAATGAACACAAAGATGGTCCCTTAGGCAGATTGCTGCATGACATACGCCACTTTCGCAAGTTCTGATGCAACCTCGTTTTCATTATTAGTGTCCTTTGGATTGTTGTTTAAATAAAAATGTAAACTTGAGTGCACAGGGTTTGTTTATTTGTTTACTGCTTAACGAATGGTTAAGTAATCATTAGGTAATGGGTAACTACTGTTTTTTATGCATTACTTTACTTGAGGGGACACACAATGCTTAACGAATGGTTAAGTAGGCATTAGGTAATGGGTAACTACTGTTTTTGATGCATTACTTTACTTGAGGGGACACACTGCTTAAGGAATGGTAAAGTAATCATTAGGTAATGGGTAACTACTGTTTTTGATGCATTACTTTACTTGAGGGGACACACAATGCTTAACGAATGGTTAAGTAGGCATTAGGTAATGGGTAACTACTGTTTTTGATGCATTACTTTACTTGAGGGGACACACACTGCTTAACGAATGGTTAAGTAGGCATTAGGTAATGGGTAACTACTGTTTTTGATGCATTACTTTACTTGAGGGGACACAATGCTTAACGAATGGTTAAGTAGGCATTACTTAATGGGTAACTACTGTTTTAGTAACGGTAAGGTAATCATTAGGTAATTGGTAACTACTGTTTTTGTTTGCGTTCCTTGAGTTTACCGTACCCAAACGGCCTAAGTAATGGTAAGGTAAATCGGATCCACCTCCACCAGTTGATCCAGGGTGGGACCCAAGCCAGCCGAAGATGTCAGGTTTAAATGTGCCCTGCTGCAGCGGACCATTGCTTCAATCAAAGTCTCCCAGGAACTCCTCATTAAGTAACCATTAACGAATGATTCATTAATACAGTACCCCAGTCTGTTTACCAGTAACTAAGCATTAGTTCACGCAGGAAATCCTCATTAAGTAACCATTAACGAATGATTCATTAATACAGTACCCCCCAGCAGTGGCGGCTGGTGGAAAATATTTTTGGTGGGGCTTTTGATATAGTGAGTCAAACATTTTTTTGGGGGAAAAATCACCCCTTAAATTAGGATTTCTGGTGATGTAATGGCGAGTTTCCAGTGCAGCGCGGAGCTCGCTTTAATGCTGCGTTCAGACCGGACGCGATGCGAATATTCGCTTCGCTCTAAACGCTCCTATCGCTCTAGTCGCTCGAGTTTCACCGCGGCTGCCAGCTGTGTTTACTCGTATCATTCAAACAAGACGCGCTGGCTCGGGAGCTACAACTACAACAAAATGAACATATTTTACCGTGATTAAATTGTAATACACGTTTCTAAATGAGGCCGACGTAACAACTTACTGATACCGGTTAGTAAAAACCATGAATTAATGCTTTGACAAGTCTGCAGACAGACGTCAGGCGAAAAACCTTTTAGAATGCTTGTTTTCTGAATGGAGCTTGGCTAAGCTAACGTTATATATGTTCCGACCGTCCACACTCACAACAACGGCCTATACAGACATAAATAAACCAGACTGTATTCTCCATGACACAGACAGTCTGTGGTTTGTACTTGTTTAACTTTTGTCTAGTTTCTGAACAGATCGTATCTGTCCCCGGCTGTTTGAAGAGCAAGCATGGGAAACAAAAGATAGCATTTACCTGTTTGCATCGTTTGCATCCAGCTAGCCTCGTTGATACGTTTTGTCTTTTTCACGAGTTTGCTGTGATATATACAAATCGGGTTGGTCCGGTCCAAGGTCTTTAAGTATCAATTTATCTCCCAAACTTCTCCTTTGGAAAGGATTGGAGAGTAGCTCTTGCCGGAATTGGGTGCGGACCAAGCGGCAAACTGTGGGGTAGAGCCGGGAAGCCAATACGGAAGTGCCACACACTGCAGTTCATATATTGGCCGATAGGCGATGGCTGCAGAAAGGAGCAATTTCCATATTATCGATATAGTTAGATTCCACCTTCATGATTATGGATCTGTGAGTGAATTGTTTTCTAACGCGACCCTTTATATTTATATTAGGTCTTAAAGTTTGTGCATACATTAGGGCGTGGTCACTTTGATTGACCGATACGTGCCTCACTGTCAGCTAACAGCAACTTGTCCAATCTGCTAGGCTACAACCATAGAGGCTACAACGTTAGTTAGTTGTAGTTACTGTACTTGATCCTTTAGCTGTGTTCGTGGTGATCGTGCCTGTTAGGGAATATTGTTACAAATACCAGATAATTAAAATGTCGTGCTGTGCGCTTGAATGTACTAACAGATCTTCCAAGAACTCTACTTTCAGCTTTTTTCGGTGAGTAAAATGATAATATTATACATGTTAACCCCGTTAGCAGGTGTTTGTGTGCTTGTTAGCTTAGCCTGTTATGTAGCTTATTAGCCAGCTAAGGACGTAACCCTTTATACATATATACAGTTTAGTTTATGATTCAGCCTTGGGTAAGACTTTTATACTATATGGCTATGACGCCCATAATGCTAAACGGGAGCAAATGTTAAAAGGGGTGGGCCGCCGGAGTCCACGCCGCCGAAGCTAACGGGGCTGCAGGGTGCTAGCTCGCTAGCGCGTCCCGGCGGCCGTAACATTATAACTGGAGATCAAGGAATGCATCGTAACGCGGACTTGGTTCGCCTGCAGCCCGCTGTAGTATTGGCTAAATAAATGATGTTGAGCAAGGCTTATTAAGCTGAACACCGCCACAATTATTCTGCTATGTATCGGTACTTATTTTATTTTATTAACATGTGAATGACAAGCATTAAGAATAATACCAAATAGCTAATTATCTTGCAGATTGTCTCGTTTGATTATGAATGTAACGTTTATATAGTGGAACTACACTGTTTTATCAAAACCAAAGTGCCACGCAGTGACTTGGTATGCATGTATTTCAGCAGGAAATGTGCAACCTAGATGACATTTACAAACACAGACTATATAGAAATATTTGTAAAAGTTGTTCATGCGTTACTAAGTGAATATGGCATTAACCCTCCTGTTGTCTTCGGGTCAAATCTGACCGATTTACTACTTTCATCAATCATGTTTTACATTCGATTGATACTGAGAGCATGTTAGCTTAGCTTCTTAGCCTGAGCTAGGACTTGAACGTCACGCTCGTTGGCAGCAGGTCCCGCCCTGTCCCGCCTCAGCTCCGCCTCTTTGCCCTTATTTGGAGAAGGCGGGAGAAGGCGGGAGTTAGACTCTGACGACACCGTCGAGCCGTTAGTGGCCGACTCCGCCTACTAAGGGCTTCACGGCAACTCTGCAGAATCCTATGGGTGACGTCACGGACCCTACGTCCATTTATATATACAGTCTATGGTGCGGACCGAGGTCCGGCGACTCCACCTGCACACCATTCTAAATACTGCGTCACCTTGGTCACTCACGAGTCTAAAAAACAACTCACGTCACGTCAGCAACGTGGGCGCCAACGTGAGCGCCCTCGTGACCAAAATATTTGACGGTGCTGATTGGCTGAAATTATGTTTCGGCGGCACAGTTTACTATTGAGACTTTTGCAACGTGCTGGTTGCTGCTCTTTGTCTCGGGGGCTCCGCCCGGTAATGATAAACTAATGCCATGGGCAAGGCCAGGCAGGAAACATGTGACTTATCAGTAACTTTAGACATCGTAACACAATTTTAAACGAGATTTTATTGTAGATTATAGATTTTACTGATACCAATTGTATGATATTTACATTGTTCATTAAAAATAAAAATATAAAATATATATATTTTTTTAATATATATTTTTGAATGTGGGAAGAGGTGGGGCGGCGCCCCCCAGTCTGTTTACCAGTAACTAACCATCAGTTCCTCAATCGCAGTCACTGAGGAACTAACCATTAACTATCTAGTAGTTCCTCAGTAACTAAGCACATTTTGTGTACCTTATTGTAAAGTGTTACCCAATGGTGAAATGCATTAATCGGAGCTATTTACCAGGCAAGGTGTGTTTTCTGACAACAGCACGCCGGCATTAGCGTCTCTTGAACCCGCACAGTGCTTTGACAGCACTCGGTTTATTCCACTCACGTGCACACGCCCACCTGCTGGCTCCCTATACTGGGGTTTACAGCAAGGGCGGGGAGTGTAGGACAGTGTTTCTTCCTCTGGGAATGGGCAAGAAGCAGCCACGCTGCGACTACTAACTCCTCATCCCGTGAGCAAGGAGATCGATCCAAAGAGCCCTTCCGTAAACACGGGGGCTCCCGGGAGCCTCTTTGGAAAGTGCCACGCGGCGTGATATCCCAGGGACATCACACGGCGGGCAGCGGCGGCGGCCTGTGATGAAGTAGGATCGACCCTATATCATGTGAAGCCACCGGTCCCCGGGGGAACCGGGCCTGGGGCAAGGCCCATGGACCAAGCTACTTATTCGGCCTTGCGGCCCAATAATCGCTCTGACCTGGTGAGGCGGGGGCATCTCTAGCAATGAGTGAGTAGCCCACACACCCGCCGCCATGATCATCATCCAGGGAGAGTACAGCCCTGGGCGGTGGACTTCCATGGACGCCAGACCCGGAAGGAATGGCGAACGTGAATGGCACCGACTCGGCCATATCCTGGTCCCCCAAACACTCGAAGCAAAGGTGGTGGGGATCGGCGCCCGCTATTTCAGCCAGGGCACGAAGGACAGGCCCGGGTCTCTAGCAGTGGCGACTCCCTGGAGGTATGATAACTCTTCTTTCAAACGTCTCTCAGTCTCTCGTGGAATCACTTCCGCTGCTGAAGAGAAAAGGATGATAGTCAGGAGGCGAGGCCTCCTTTTATACGGTGTGATGCGCGTGCATTCCAACACACTCTCACTCCCTAAGCGTCCAGGAGCGACGTTTGGTCAGTGTCCGTGGCGTCCAGTTGTGACGCTCCTAAGCTCCTTCAGCATCATAAAGGGACGCAAATAGCTTTCAACTGATTGCAATGTATTCCCATCTGCGGCGGGATTTGACGCTCATGGAAGCACGGCATTCGTTTGTGTCGGCTGCCCTTAAAGGCAATGTGAGCGTCCATTCCCATTGGATAACGGAGAATTGTACACCCGGAAGTAAGTATTCCTCTTACTGTCGATTGATTTTACAGTGATATCTGCACTCATTGGCTAAAAAACACCAGATTATCCTTGATAATTACACAACATTGATTGGTTTAAATTGTGTGCAATGCTTTTGTATTTTTCCCCTTCGATTCGGAGAAACAAATATTTTTTCGGAGTAAAGGATGGCAGAAGACACTACACTACCCAGAATCCCCAGCTATTGTTTGGACTACACCATGTGCTCTGTTTGACAAACCCCGTTTTTTTCACTATTCATTCCAATGGCTGGCGTCTATGTCACGTGATCTTCAAATTTCTCCCTGCAGAAAAAGAAAACATGGCCGAACTTCGTTTTATTCTCGGTGGAAAATGCCTATTTTAAAGTTAGTTTGGCCATTAAAATGTGTTTTGATGTCATTTGATGCGAGAAATATGAGTTGTTATTTCAGATTATGTGTGCAGTGGATGTCCATGATCTTTAGTTTGCTAGTTATTACGAAGATTACTTCAGGAAATCGCGACGTTTTCATTGTTACCAAGGTGGTTGCTAGGGACGCTGCTATCAATATTATTTCTGTTATGTTGTGTAACTGTTTAATGGTGTTATCTTTATTGCTACCCCCTTCCCCGTCAATGTATAGTGTTGGTCCACAGCGCAAACATATTAGTTTAACAAAATCCGCATCTAAAGATAGCCTACGTTATTTTCCCCTGTGCAATTCCAGTCTCACATCTCACAGCACATCGTCATTAACAAATACCGGAAACAGACCGAAAACTTTTTTTAAAATAAAATAATACTTTATTCCGAGTGTGCTTGCTTTTCTCTTTGAAAGTCATCACATAACGGCATTGTAATACACGGTTCGGCTACATTAAATATTACATATCTGCCGTAGTTCTGTATTTATAGAGCCCTGATGAGAAGACTTATAGACAAACATGAGGAACTGAAAACGTGACGTGGATCATAAATATATCAGCCATTAAACAACATCTTACATTTCTTTTCACACAATACGTCTCCTTGCAGTATCAACACTAATTCGGCTGACTTTTATATTTGATCCAATTGGTAGATAGGCTGTATTTACACCATAAAGGTGCACAGCTGATATAAAGGGACACCTAGTGGTTAAAGCATGTTATTGAATTTCATTATTTTTATTATTAGATATTAATAGGATCCCTATAAAGTATATGCATTACTCGTTATTCTCTACTAATAGTTAATTAAAGACTGTATATAATGACTATTTTGCACATCCCTTTCAAGATTTTCTAAGGTTTATTGACATATCATATAGGCCTACACAACTATGGTGTAGTTCTGCATTGAATGAAAAACTTGGGTCGCAGGTTCCTCAATAGTGCATTACAAGACATCTATCAATATTTGTGCATACCTCCAGCAATGTTAACTATGTTGAAGCACTTATTTTAACTGATATTATACATAATGTATTATACTCTTATAAGATGTATGTAGATATTTCATCTCCGACCTTGTCAGGTATTGAACAATCAATAAATAAAGAACACAGAATTGTTAAATATAAAACACAGAATTTGTGTGATTATACTAAATGATTTACAAATAAACACCACTGCATATTTACAACTGTTACACATGCTGATGTAACGCAAATGTTCCAACTTGGGATCAATAAAGTATATCTTATTTTAAGCTGATCGATGGCTACTGCCATATTTGCAAAATTTGCCTCTGAACCTTGACAAGTGCATGTTTCAGGCTTATCAATTAATGTAATGTAATGTTATCAATTAACAACAGGGGTCACAAACATAAGACTAGCTGTTAAATAAAGCTCTTCTGACCTTAGCTGGCATGTGTGTATATATATATTAATGCTGCCCATTATGGGCACAAGCAATTTTCACCCATTTATTAATTATATGTTTTAAATTTGAGTGTTTCCTATCCCCTAAACCTCCAGGGATGTACACAGTTTAATACTGGCAACTTCTTATTATGGGAAATACGAAAACGTCTTTTAAAACTACAACTCCCAGTAGAGACGTGCCATAGATACAGAACATGTTGCGAAACAGAATAGCCAGCATGTGTAGTTCTGGGGATGGGGTGGGGGAGGGGGGGACGCGGTGGACCCGTTCAAATCCAGTTTTGGACAGTCTGCCGTGCATGGTTCCATCCCATTTCAAGTGCTGTTCGAGAATCGGCGTAACCCTCGGAGCACACTCTCCAATCACAGAGCTTGAGGACTATCACAGGGTTTGTCAAACAGAGCACATGGTGTAGTCCAAACGATAGCTGGGGATTCTGGGTAGTGTAGTGTCTTCTGCCATCCTTTACTCAGAAAAAACATTTGTTTCTCCGAATCGAAGGGGAAAAATACAAAAGCATTGCTCACAATTTAAACCAATCAATGTTGTGTAATTAACAAGGATAATCTGGTGTTTTTTAGTCGATGAGTAGTGCAGATATCACTGTAAAATCAATCGACAGTAAGAGGAATACTTACTTCCGGGTGTACAATTCTCCGTTATCCAATGGGAATGGACGCTCACATTGCCTTTAAGGGCAGCTGACACAAACGAATGCCGTGCTTCTCTGAGCGTCAAATCCCGCCGCAGATGGGAATACATTGCAATCAGTTGAAAGCTATTTGCGTCCCTTTATGACGCTGAAGGAGCCTAGGAGCGTCACAACTGGACGCCACGGACACTGACCAAACGTCGCTCCTGGACACTTAGGGAGTGAGAGTGTGTTGTGCATTCAGGTAGGCCCGCCCAAGAACGGCTACGTCTAGAGAAGTCTCAGTGGGAGAATGTTTGCATAGAGGGTAGTACCCATAGAGTCCAGTAGAGGGCGGAGCCTGTGAGAGATATAACTTCAGTTAAATACTTGTGTAGATTAGAGGTAAGAGGTAAGATAAAGGATCTGCAGTATTTTATGAAATATTCATTGTACAAAGGTCAGTTTTATACAAGTAGAAGTGTGTATTTACCTGGTAGTACGCTGTCAGTAATGGCTACGCCTCTCTATTTGGACTGGTAGATCTCGGCAGACTGGCAACTTTAAAAGTAGCTCTCGGTTCAAAAAAGGTTGGGCACCCCTGCTGTATGGTATGTATATTCACTCTGTCCTAAACAGCTTGTTGGAGCTCCTGCCCAATCCCCCCCCCCCCCCCACCCCTGTTGAAATCTTCATATGAAGTGAATACTTAAAAACGAAAGTTAATTGAGATCATGGTATGAAGTGAATACTTAAAAACGAAAGTTAATTATAAATCATACATGATCAATCATATTCTTGTATAAACCCATAATGAGAATGCTTCTTGACGGTTTTTGAATATGTATCTATGCTTACAATTTTTTCTGTTGCTATTTGAGAACTTTGCGTTTTGAAAAGAGGGTGTTGTGAGTTTTCATAGTATGTTTAATACTTAAAAACGAAAGTTAGTTATAATCAAATATAATCAATTATATTCTTGTATAACCCACAATGAAAATGCTTCATATTTTAGGTTTTTCTATAGTTACAGTATAAACAAAACAAAGTGGTTTGTTTAGGTTGAGTGTGTATGTTGCCGTTTTCTCCCTCTCCTCTGGCAGCAGTCCACAGGGAGGGGGGGCTCCAGGCTTAAGGAGAAACACATTAGAGGCCAAAGAAAGTTCATGTCCTTTTCACACTAACATGAGAAGGTGGGTCTTATGTCATAAAACTATGGAACATGTCGGGACATGTTTAGCCCTGTACATTAGAGGGCATGCGCAGTTTTCCACAAATTGGGTGTAGAGGAGCAGTTTGTTTTTTGGGGTTTCGATCCAGTTTTTTTAGCATAAAGAGACTGGTTTTTTTGAGAGAGCGTAAGAGAGAGGGGGGTTCCCCTGGTAGACTCTCTCCCGGTAGGCTGTGTGCTTCAGAGCTGGGTAACTAGCTCTCGGTAAGGTTCTGCCAGACGGGGTAAATATCTCTCGAATTTCTTGGTTGTTGGCTGAGTGGAATGATTTGATGAGAGATGTGTTTGTGAATATTATAAATACCGCCATCTGTGAGGAAAATCTCTCCCTCCGAAATTGCGGACAGGTATGGGTTTTTGAATGTTATACCCGCCGTCTGTGTCGGAAAAAGTGTATGAATATTCTAAATACCGCCATCTGTGAGGAAAATCTCTCCCTCCGAAATTGCGGACAGGTATGGGTTTTTGAATGTTATACCCGCCGTCTGTGTCGGAAAAAAGGTATGAAACTGATGTGAATTGATTGATGAATGGAAAGTTGAATGCGCTTTTTATGGTCACTGGTCTTTTTACGAGGAAATACCTCTAAATTCTATCGGGAGAATTTTTAAAATGTCACAACTGAATTGGGCAGTTGAAATTAAAACATTTTGGTAATAAATGTAAGACTGTGAATTAAAGTTTCATATTTGAACATGATCACAGCACCAGGTTTTTAGTATGATTATAATGTTGTAAAGAGAGAAGGTAAAAACCCCTGTATTAGTTTGGACCTATTTTTCTTCAAATAAACTGAATCCCACCAGTTGGATTGGGATAATTTAAAAGACACCTGTGCTCTCCTCTCCTGCTTCAAAGGTAAGATTGCACCCTGCCACACACACTTAGGTAGGAGCACACTCCATTTACTGATATCAAAATCCTTCGGGATCCCTTAAACAGATTAAAAAAGAGTTGTCTGAATTGAAACAGCAGTTAATTGAAACCTGGTTCTTCGGGAAGTTAATAGAGGTGAGATCTTGCTGACGTTGGTGGATCTGAGCCAAGCAGCAACCTTACATAGACTCAATAACTTAGGAAAGGTCAATTAGTAGGTCAGAGTAATTTACCGGAATAAAATTATCAGGACCTCTCCGACTCTAAACATGGCGCCCAACGTGGGGCTCTGTGAAAAGTAATATTTTTACAGAGTCAAAATACAAGAACCAAAACGACCTAGTGAAAAAAGTCGATGAATACAAATCAGCGAAATACAGGCTGAAAGTCTTGTTAAAATACCTACCCCAAATCCTAGAATATATAATTAAACCTAAAAGTGTAGTAATTTAAGTTGATACTATTGCACCGGACTGAGGGTTATATTATATCGGATATTGCTGTCTGTTAAAGAAGCTAAAGTAGGTTCATCTTCTCCTAGCCAAATTGAGAAGCCCCTGTGTCCCTTTAACACAGGTTTAGGTGGCTATAGTGAAGTCAGCCGTAGGAGCACTGCTCGGTACCTGTCCAATTACTTTGAAACTTATAGGTAGGACTTGACAAAGAGCTGCGGTTTGAACTTTTGCGTTAAAACATAACGTGGGGAAGAGTTAATGGGAGATTTAATAAAGATAAACATAGGTCTAAAGGTCCCTATGCTGTTGAAAAAATTCGAAGCTCGGTACATAACACTCTTAGCTGAGGTACCCGCATGTACTAGCTGAATCCAGAAAGAGAACCTAGAACCAAGTGACTGTATAGTCGGACTGATCACCCGGCGGGAGTAAAGCCTAGGAACTTGCATGTGTATAAAAGAGTGAACTTGAACCCTTTAATACATTGTTGTGTTGTTTTTAAAAAACAAACAAACAAAAATAAATAAATGGCGGACGAGGTTAGAACGCAGTTTTTAATGACTCGGAGCCAACCACACAGGGGGGATACACAGAAGCAAAATCCGGAGCTTCTGCCCGCCCTGGTCAGCTTAGCCCAGACCCACGGGCGTACCGCGACCAAAATACGTTTCCTGTCAGACTACCGTTTGACAGAGAGCAACAAGCAGGTGGTATAATGTCTGAGACCCTACCTCCACCATACAGGGATACAAGCTCAAAAATGCCATTTAGGAGTATCTCATCTACGACTAGAAGAAAACACATTGTTAGACCTAATAGTTCGGGAAAGGGAATGTTGGAAATAATAATGTCAAATATTGAAAATCTTAAACTGGATCAACAAACCATGTTAGTGAACCCTGCTAATAGGAAGCTAAAACATGCAGGAGAAATAGCAGCAGCTCTGGAAAAGAGAATAGGTCCTAGCATGCAAGCACAGAGTGATAATATGATAAGGACTATTAAACTGTCAGAAGGCCATGTGGTGATCAGATGACCCACAAATACCGGTTGTTTTGCATGTACTTTTAAGACCCGTCTGATGTTATAAACTACAGGCCTGTCTCTCTCCTCCCGTTCCTGTCTAAATCACTTGAACGCGCTGTCTTTAAACAACTCTCCTGTTATCTCAATCAGAACAACCTTCTGGATCCGCACCAGTCTGGTTTCAAGGCAGGTCACTCCACAGAAACTGCTCTCATTGCTGTCACGGAGGAACGGCACACTGCCAAAACTGCATCCCTCTCCTCTGTCATCATCCTGTTGGACCTGTCTGCTGCATTCGACACGGTGAATCATCAGATCCTCCTTCGCACTCTCCAAAACTTGGAGTTTCAGGCTCTGCACTTTCCCTCCTCACCTCATACCTGAAAGACCGTACCTACAGGGTGACTTGGAGAGGGTCTGAGTCCGACCCTTGTCAATTAACTACGGGGGTCCCTCAGGGCTCTGTTCTTGGTCCCCTCCTCTTCTCCATGTACACAAACTCGCTCGGATCAGTCATTAGCCCGCATGGTTTTTCTTACCACTGCTACGCTGACGACACCCAATTAATTCTGTCCTTTCCCCGCTCAGAGACCCAGGTCGTCGCACGCATCTCTGCTTGTCTAGCTGACATCTCTCAGTGGATGTCTGCTCACCACCTCAAGCTCAACCTTGACAAGACTGAGCTGCTCTTCCTCCCGGGAAAAGATTGTCCAACTCTTGACCTGACAATCAACATCGGCACCTCAGTTGTTTCCCCGACTCAGACTGCAAGGAATCTGGGTGTGACCCTAGATAACAGCCTGTCCTTCACTGCAAACATCGCTGCTACAACCCGTTGCTGCAGATACACGCTTTACAACATCAGGAGGATACGTCCCCAGCTGACTCAGAAAGCGACTCAGGTTCTGGTCCAGGCTCTCGTCATCTCACGCCTAGACTACGGCAACTCCCTCCTGGCTGGTCTACCTGCATGTGCCATCCGACCTCTGCAGCTCATCCAGAATGCAGCGGCTCGTCTGGTCTTCAACCTTCCTAAATTCTCCCACACCACTCCGCTCCTCCGCTCCCTTCACTGGCTTCCGGTAACTGCTAGAATCCACTTCAAGACACTGGTACTTGCTTACCATGCTGCGAATGGATCTGGCCCTTCCTACATCCAGGACATGGTTAAACCGTACACCCCAGCGCATGCACTACGCTCTGCATCAGCCAAACGACTCGTTGCGCCCTCGCTGCGAGGGGGACCCAAGTTCCCATCGGCGAAAACACGTGGGTTTGCTGTCCTGGCTCCAAGATGGTGGAATGAGCTCCCCATTGACATCAGGACGGCAGATAGCTTGCACATCTTCCGGCGCAAACTGAAAACTCATCTCTTTCGACTCCACTTCGAGCGTTAGAAACTATTAACGAAGCACTTTTATACTAATAAAGGACTGGCTTACCTAAAGCCAGTTGAGTAGCACTTGAAATGTTTGGCTCTATGAAACCTGATGTACTTATATGATTCTGTTTTCTTCAAGGTTGTGTCTTCCTGGTCGAATGTACTTATTGTAAGTCGCTTTGGATAAAAGCGTCAGCTAAATGCAATGTAATGTAATGTACTTTTAAGAAAAAAACCTATGTGGGAACTATCAGCAGATATCAAGCCCCAAAAATATCTTCAAAACTAATATGAGAAAGTTTTTGCGAAGCTAAAGCTCAAATACTTTACCAAAATCAACTAAACTATTTGTTTTTGACCCCTTTTTGGGAATGGGATTTTCCGTTACACAACAGAAGACTCAATTCAAGCCTTAAAGAACGCTTTAAAGACAAGTCAATGAGAGTTAAATGTGGTGCTATTTTGCTCATGAATGGAGCTTGCACTTTTGGAAAAAAGGTCTCCTCTTTTCTCTGCTCCCGAGGTGCTGCAGAAACACGCAGCACACAGGGTCAGAGACAGGCGTTACCTCTGGAGGGGAAGAACATTTGAGCAGACCACGAAAGACCATTAAAAGTTTTATGGCCTCAGCACAGAGGAAGATCTGGAGATTTTAAGGAACTCTCCCAAAGCAAGCTACCCATCCCCCACCCCAGCACAAGGGAAATAGTGTTCCTCTCACCAATGAATAAATCAACTCTTAACCAAGTCGGATCTAAAATAGACATAGCTCCAGTTGTTAAGAAAAGAGGGAGATTCAAAAAACTATCTTAACACCAGAACAATAATATCAAATATCAAAAACCAAAATAGTATGTTGAGACCCATTCTCAGAAACTAACAATGTGAAGATAAGGAACCAGGGTGATAGAAAATCTGTGTTATTCATGTCCATGACTTGATCAGGAACAGAGGAAAAATTATCACCTGAAGAGAAGCATCTTGCACTTGCATTCAGATTTTATCCAGCCCTGAGGAAAATGTCTCAAGGTACCAAAATGTGCATATACACTCTTTATTTTTCAATATCTGAAGCTACTAAAAAAACTGTTCAGGGAGCAGAAACAATGCGAGATATGAAGAAAGCTTGAAGATGATGTCTGATCCAGATGTGGGGTGCAGAGGACCACAGGAAGTAAGCCACAAAGGGAAACATTGAAACCCTTACAGAAAACCGCTACTCCACAGATAACACTGTTTACAGATGGGAGTTTGCGAAAAGGTGACCAAGCAGCCACTTGGGCCTTTATAATGAAAACGAATTCAGGTGAAGTACTTTGCAAGCAAAAGGGTGCAATACCAGGTACAGCCTGATGAGGAAAAGGCATTTTGTTGAGGGACTTCCTTTTGCTAAAAAAGGTAAAATAGCACACATCCGTATTGTTACTGATAGTGATTATTGTTAAAAAGCGGGTAAAGAAGAGCTTAATAATTGGGAACAAAGGCAGTTCAAAAATGTGAAAGGTGAAGCGCTGACACATGCCCATCTATTGAGGGTCTTATTGCAGAGTTAAAGGCAGGCATGTAGAATGGAATCATGTCCGTAGTCATACAGATAAGATATAATTTAACTATCAGGGTAATAGAGAAGTTTTACCTTGCTTAAAGCACGGGACGAGTTAACCACCTGACTGCCATATTCCCTAGAATATGGAAAAAGGGTGGAAGCATTCACGTACCACCTGAAGAAGCTCCTTAGGTTGTGCGTGAATTACACAGCAGTTTAGGCCATGTGGGCCTATTTCAGATGAGAACATATTGTCTCCACAATAAAATCCTCTTACCAAAACTGCGATTGCACCTACAACACCCATGGTCAACATGTCTTCAATGTGTAGAGGTGGATGGGTTTAAGAAAGTTCATCCTGAGCATCTTAAAATAATAGAGGAAGAACCACTAACCATTTTTAGTGCTGACATAGCAGGTCCTTTTCTGACCCGCACTCCCAGTGGGAATAAGGATTTCCTTGTGACCTTTGATAAATGGAGGGAGTCATAAACATGTTTATCCTCTGACCAGAGTAACTGGAACACAGTGTCTGCTAAAATGGCGGAACATATAAGTATTTTTCCTAAAAACTGAGAAAATAGGAATGGATAATGTCACTCACTTTAAAAATGAGAACGTTTTGTTACCCTTGCAGGATAAAGGGAATCACACCTATCTGGTCTTTACCATAGAAGTATCAGGCGTTAGAGCAGCCAAAGAGTGGAGTATAAAAAACTGTAAAACAAATTGGGACATTCCAATCAATTTGACAAGGCTGAATATATTCCTATAAGTATGGAAAAGCTACCTATAGGGCAAAGGTCAGGTCATATCTAACTATCACACCTTTTCCGTTTAAATTCAGAAATCGTGTATGGGTGACCAGAAAGGGGCAAAGTCCAGAGAAGGGTTAGCTTAAAACTAAATCAGAAGGTTTGGATACAGTGAAGTCAATTTCTGGGAAAGTAGTTTCACTCCAGAGGAGAGGACCGGTTCACCCAAGCCAACTGAGTTTAGAATCCAGATAGGAATATGACTGCGGCCTACCCATCCACTGTTGATGCTATCAGTCTCACATCACATGACATGTTTTGCACACACACGTGGCAGTTCATGTGTTTTCTTCCACAGGAGAGGATGGCTTTTTGTGGGATCTTCCCGCAATAAGTTAGAATGTGTCTTGGTAAATTCTGTGCCAAGGGATATTTGATAGAGCAAAAGAGGGAATTTAAATCTGAGTAACAAGCAATAGCTCCAATGCAAAGGATTTAGCAGTAGAACTGTTAGAATCTATAGTGAATTATGCAAAGAAAGATGGCAAGACGAAACTTTGTCTATTAGCATATGGATCATTAGAGCTTGAATGGAGAATACCTCAGTATCAAAGAGGAAATGGAAAATAACCTTTATATTATTTTTCTCATTGTTTTTTTTAACTTTACACTATTAGTTTTCTTTTCAGTTATTTGTAATTGTTATACGCTTACACCCTAAAAAGAGTATTCATTTAAATTTGATTTTTTGAGCACATCTCTCCTTCTTTTTTTGCTGGTTCTCACACAGCATGAAGGTGTAGGGCTGTCAGGTCGTTAAACTGATAAGAGTAAATTATGGCCCAGTGCTTTCTGCCGTTAGAGGCCAACTGAGTAAGAGGAGAAACAATCACCTTGCTGTATATTTCTTGAGAAAACCCTTGGGGAAGTTTTTATTTTAACTGAAACAACTTTTTATGAATCAGAGAAATGATTTAAACTTGATTTTAGCTATATTGTTGAGATTAATACCTCAGCAATCTACCAAGAGGATTTGAACCTGCCTAGCGGGGAAACTTCAGTCACAGTGCCTCAAGTGAAGCCAAGTAGACTCCTGGACCCAGGAAACCTGTGCAGAAGGACCGGAAGGGGCAAGCGGTGAAAAGGAGGAGACTCGTAAGAGAAAAAAGCGATCTGATTCGGAGGTCTCCCCGGGTGCCCAAGCCAAAAAGATGTCCTTGCTGTCAATAGACATTCCAGAGGAACATGGAGTACCAGACCCCTTGGAAGGATTCCTGGGGGAAATTGTTTCAATTGAAACAATTATTAATGAATCAGAGGTCGCATACGTGTATGATCATAACTATATGGATGATATTAGTACCTCTGGAATCTACAAAGAGGAATTGATCCTGCCAAGCGGAACTACTTCAGGCACAGGGTTTCCAGTAAAGCCAATTCCTGAAACCAGAAAACTGGTGCAGAATGGATCAGCGGCTGAGTCACCTATGACCCCGCCAGAGGAGGAGGACGATTCTTCCAGCTCTGTGGGACAGGCTGCATCTCTACCCGCTGAGCCACTCAGATCGCAGTGGATTTCCCCAAAAGGATGACACTACCTGATAACTGCATGGTCAGATATCAGACGCCAGGTAGCAGCAGCCCTACCTACCCCCTGCCACTGGTCCACTTCACCATCTCCAACCCGGCGACTTCGTGCTGGTCAAGGACTTCCGGAGAAAGAGCTGGAAATCCAACCGTTGGCAAGGTCCCTACCAGGTGCTCCTCATCACCCAGACAGCGGTCAAGGTCACCAAGAGAGCCACGTGGGTCCACGCCAGCCACTGCAAGGTCGTAGTCACAGGCCAGGAGAGACGGTAGAAACAGACGACAACAAGTGATGTGTCCTAGTCACCAACGAAAGACGACAACAAGTACCACCAGCACCACACTGGCACCACATACACCTAATCTCACACTGCACACAGGATGTCATGAGCGAGTGCCAGCTAAGCTGTTTCATATGCCTCTGGTTCCTCGTTTGTGCTATCATTGTGTGGGGACTCATTGACCTTGTCACAAAGTCATGAGCGACTATTGACGTGGTCTAAAGAATCCATAACAAATGTCGACCGAGTTATCTGGCTTTCGTTTGGAGATGTCGTCCAGCGAAAAACTGCAACCCCTCCATGGTCAGGGTCAAGAATATACATCAGATAGCAACATGGATTTAGGAGTCTACAACAGATGGGCCCCTCGCCCAAGGACATTCCTGTACGGTACTGTGTTTTCGTTGTTCTTCACACCAGGTTCATCAAAGGGTCGTCCTGATTACACATACTGAAGAACTTTTCATGATATTGATGCTTGGAGTTTTACGGATGTAATATGTATGTGTGTTTACGATTTTATCTGTTGATATTTGATAACTTTGCGTTTGAAAAGAGGGTGTTGAGATCTTCATATGAAGTGAATACTTAAAACGAAAGTTAATTGAGATCATGGTATGAAGTGAATACTTAAAAACGAAAGTTAATTATAAATCATACATGATCAATCATATTCTTGTATAAACCCATAATGAGAATGCTTCTTGACGGTTTTTGAATATGTATCTATGCTTACAATTTTTTCTGTTGCTATTTGAGAACTTTGCGTTTTGAAAAGAGGGTGTTGTGAGTTTTCATAGTATGTTTAATACTTAAAAACGAAAGTTAGTTATAATCAAATATAATCAATTATATTCTTGTATAACCCACAATGAAAATGCTTCATATTTTAGGTTTTTCTATAGTTACAGTATAAACAAAACAAAGTGGTTTGTTTAGGTTGAGTGTGTATGTTGCCGTTTTCTCCCTCTCCTCTGGCAGCAGTCCACAGGGAGGGGGGGCTCCAGGCTTAAGGAGAAACACATTAGAGGCCAAATAAAGTTCATGTCCTTTTCACACTAACATGAGAAGGTGGGTCTTATGTCATAAAGCTATGGAACATGTCGGGACATGTTTAGCCCTGTACATTAGAGGGCATGCGCAGTTTTCCACAAATTGGGTGTAGAGGAGGAGTTTGTTTTTTGGGGTTTCGATCCAGTTTTTTTAGCATAAAGAGACTGGTTTTTTGAGAGAGCGTAAGAGAGAGGGGGGTTCCCCTGGTAGACTCTCTCCCGGTAGGCTGTGTGCTTCAGAGCTGGGTAACTAGCTCTCGGTACGGTTCTGCCAGACGGGGTAAATATCTCTCGAATTTCTTGGTTGTTGGCTGAGTGGAATGATTTGATGAGAGATGTGTTTGTGAATATTATAAATACCGCCATCTGTGAGGAAAATCTCTCCCTCCGAAATTGCGGACAGGTATGGGTTTTTGAATGTTATACCCGCCGTCTGTGTCGGAAAAAGTGTATGAATATTCTAAATACCGCCATCTGTGAGGAAAATCTCTCCCTCCGAAATTGCGGACAGGTATGGGTTTTTGAATGTTATACCCGCCGTCTATGTCGGAAAAAAGGTATGAAGCTGATGTGAATTGATTGGTGAATGGAAAGTTGAATGCGCTTTTTATGGTCACCGGTCTTTTTACGAGGAAATACCTCTAAATTCTATCGGGAGAATTTTTAAAATGTCACAACTGAATTGGGCAGTTGAAATTAAAACATTTTGGTAATAAATGTAAGACTGTGAATTAAAGTTTCATATTTGAACATGATCACAGCACCAGGTTTTTAGTATGATTATAATGTTGTAAAGAGAGAAGGTAAAAACCCTGTATTAGTTTGGACTTATTTTTCTTCAAATAAACTGAATCCCACCTGTTGGATTGGGATAATTTAAAAGACACCTGTGCTCTCCTCTCCTGCTTCAAAGGTAAGATTGCACCCTGCCACACACACTTAGGTAGGAGCACACTCCATTTACTGATATCAAAATCCTTCGGGATCCCTTAAACAGATTAAAAAAGAGTTGTCTGAATTGAAACAGCAGTTAATTGAAACCTGGTTCTTCGGGAAGTTAATAGAGGTGAGATCTTGCTGACGTTGGTGGATCTGAGCCAAGCAGCAACCTTACATAGACTCAATAACTTCGGAAAGGTCAATTAGTAGGTCAGAGTAATTTACCGGAATAAAATTATCAGGACCTCTCCGACTCTAAACACCCCCCTCCCCCTCCCTGTGTGCCCAGTGTGCTCTGATTGGTCAGCTCGCCCACTCTGTTCTGTTCATGTGTTACAATGGCATTTGTTAGCAACCAGGAAATGACACCAGTAATGACAAACATTGCCATGACAATCACAAATTGAGTTTATTCACAAATGTTGTGCAATGACAAAATCAGACAGTTATATTTAAAAATGGTCTGGCTTTAATACAAATGAAATACTGTAGGCTCGACAGCCCCCCTTAAGGTGATCAACACATGCAGGGCAGCATTGCCGGTCTGAAAGGGTCTCTGGAAATATCAAACATTTATTAAAGTTTTAAAAACAGTGACGGGGTCCAAAATCAGAGGTGGAAGAAGTATTCAGATTATTTACCTAGGTAAAAATACGTGTTAGAAGTAAATGTCCTGCATTCAAAATTGTCAATTGCCCAAATGAAAAGTATTATCATCTGAAAGTAAAATTAATCATTATGTTATTAGTATTAAATACATATAAGTATGTTTTACAACTTATATTTAGAAATACTCTGTTGTAATTATTGATGCATAAATGTGTTCATCCATTCAATGTGGCATCTGCTATAATGGGGTTAATGTATGATATTACTTAATAATACAATACATATGATATATGATATGATCATTACATTTACATTTTAATTGTATTCATTTCTTATTTCATAGTTTCTCATTATTATTATTTTAATCGCTGATCTTATTTTTGATTTTGTTAATCTGTGTGAATCTGTGCTGTCCTGTTTTTCACTCTCACCCAGTTGCTGATTGAACTACTGAATTTCCCTGAATTTAATGTATAAGTTGATTTACTTCGATCTACTGTACTGTGTAAAAACACCACAATAATATTACAAAACATATACTGCATATTAAAGCAAACTATTGTAAAGGTAAGGTATGTAGTAAAAAATAAAGAAGTGTAAACATTTACATTATAATTATGATTATTTAATATATAAAGTAGGGCTGTCAGTCAATATTTAATCGCGATTAATCGCATGATTGTCCATAGTTAATCGCAACATTTTGTATCTGTTCTAAATATACCTTAGGCTTAGAGGGATATTTTTCAAGTTTTGAATACTCTTATCAACATATGAGGGGACAAATATGCTTTATGCAAATGTTTATTATCATTTGAACAATGAGAAATATTCTTCTGAATATTAAACACAACAACCTCTGAACATTACAAATATTCGCCTCAATTCAACCTGGAACCTCTCTCATACAATACAATAATACAATACAAAGTGTGTGTGTGTGTGTGTGTGTGTGTGTGTGTGTGTGTGTGTGTGTGTGTGTGTGTGTGTGTGTGTGTGTGTGTGTGTGGTGTGTGTGTGTGTGTGTGTGTGTGTGTGTCGGCGCAGTTGTCGGCAAAATGCCGCTCCTCTGTTTTCATAACTGTCAAAGCATGAAACTGAAGTTCCCACTGTGGGTCAAAATAATGCGCTGTAACCCGAGGTGACTGTCATTACTGAGTGAAGTCCAATAGTCTCCGGTGAGTCTTTCTTAAATCCTCCTCTACTTTCACTTTTTGGACTTCATACAAGTTGTGTATCTGGAAGGCAATTCATAAGTGCAGTCGTTTGATGCGACCCAAATTATATCACGCAGCCCCTCGTCCTCCACAATGTGAATTGGCCTGCAAGCTGTCGCCACCCATTAAGCGAAGTGTGGTCTGCCGCAAGCGGGCGGCAGGAGCGGGGCTGTCATTATCAGTAGTGTGCTTGGATTGTAGATGGTATTTTAAACTCGATGCGCTCTGAAACTACGGGGCGGCCGAGGACAAAAAACGCACATGCGTTAAAATAATTATTAACGTGTTAACTTGACAGCCCTAATATAAAGATATTATTGAATTACAATTAAGATAATAAGATTAGATATACTTTATTTGATCTAGAATATTGATGTTTTTTCGTTATAGTAGCCTGTGAAAACCATAACAAATATGTGTTTAAATGCTCTTCAGCAAACACAACTGCAGAGCTGCAAACAAACTGAAGACCAAAGTTCACCCATGTCTTTGTGTATTTGTGAATGAAGCGCCATCTCAATCCTGAACGCCCTCTCAGGAAATAGTGGGAGGGCTTTACATTTCCAGCCACTGGGATCCGCTGGGTTTTTGGCTGGAATCCGTTGGGTGAAGTCCATTCTGTATGTCAGTAGACATCCCACTTGTGAATGTTGGAAGCTGTTATGTGTTTTAAAAACAGTGACTAAATAGGAATACCACACAATAGCCGCCTTTAGCTTAGCGGGGGTGATGCACAGCCATGTGACCATGATTTAGTTCCTTAATAGCCTAACGTTAGCTTTTTATTAAGCTTCAAAATTCTTGAAAGTGGTGTTGATATGTGGAGATTATCATGCTAAACAAAACATTTGAGTTTGTTTTCTGCAATATTTCAAATGGATGGAAAAATCCCATTGCTTTTTGTCAAGGGGGCCTTTGCGATGCTAAATTCTGGCTTCGCTAACAAATATATCATCACTGCACAACTCTATAAATGAATAATAAAGAGTTTAAAATGGCAGATAATAAAACATTACGTCTATTACCTCTGTAATGATACAGAAAAGCTTATTATGCTGCTGAAATGTTTTCTTTCTGATAGCAGATACCAGATACACATGGCCAGGGTGAGCTTGTTTTCCACCTCAGTGCGGCCCTCACAGATGACCTGCTACAGTCACAGGCTTTTTAAGGTATTCTTACAAAATGTAGACCAACCCGTCCATATCTCATCACAGTATCTGACAGCACAGAGGAACAAGTGGAACCACATAACACAATTTGCGTGGTCATGACCGGCTGTATTCGACAAGTAGACTAATGACAAATGGTAAAAGATACAATGAGCCATTTCTTAATTTTGTTATATGTGTACTGTTTTCTTAAATGTGTTTTTTTTAGAGGTTTTGTGTTTTTTCTTAAATGCTGATGCCTCTTTTTTTACAATGTTGTGTCTTCTAACAACTGTTATTGAGACAGTTCAGGCAGGGGCGGCGGGTACAGTAGGTTAGAGAAGGTTAAGCCTTCCCAAATATTTTTGTCACTGCATCCTGGTCAAATTAAAATATAATGTATAATGTTTGTGTCTTTGACATTAGCGCTGCTATGCAGCCACCAGTAAACTGTACTACGAAGCCAGTTCAACATACCCTGGATATGTTTGAGTAATCTTAACTAACCCTAACAAACGAGATCTCGCTAAGCGGTCCTACGACGCTGGTTATCAACTCAGTAAATCAAGCCAGGGTTTCTCTGTCCGGCTGAAAGCGCGTTCACGTGAAAGGGTCGGGGTTAGCTACATTTGACCAATCAAAAACATGGACAAGCATACTGTCAGCGCAGCGTCATACTTCTTTAATGAAAAGTAAACAAATATGAAGAAGTTACACTTTAAACATCCATGACTTAAACACATAATCCAGGATAAAGCCACATCGTTTAACCTGCAAGGTGAATACAGAACAGCTGGTAAAAAAATAAATAAACTACCGAGTGTTTGAATTCGTACATTAACAGTCTATGATCAGGGGCGCCGTAAGGGGGTGAAAAGTTAGGACGATTCTAAGGGCCCGTGACTAACAGGGGCCCAAACTATTTTAGAACATTAAGTAACCAATATGATATCTTTTCATGGGGCCCAAAATCCCTGGCGGCGCCCCTGTCTATGATATCACTGCCCCGTCTAAGACATGGGTGGATCTGACTTTAATTACATTCGAGTTGAGTGTTTCGTCAAATTAAAATAATACTTCTGCAAAGAGTATGTGACAGTGTAAGTGTTGCACGGCCAGATACGGCTCAGCTGACTCAGATAAGGAAATCTATGATATAGCCTATTAAGATATTATATGATCGATGATCTGATTGATGATGTGATATGAATGATAAGTGCGACACGTCGGCGTCTTCTCTGCATACTGCAGTTTAAACTGTATTTCCTTTATCCTGTAATATGACTTGATAGATTTAAACTCCACACACTGAGCTCTGATTGGTCAGCAGGCAGTGCTTTCACTGAGTTGATCTCTTTTCTATAGACGCCGGGGTTCAGGTCATATTGTTTTAGTGGTGGTTATTTTTATGAGATTTCTTTAGATTGTAGAAGTTTTACAATTCGCCCCGCGCCTCTGGAACTCCCTCCCAGATCAGCTGAGATCTGCCCCTTCCACCGAGGTCTTCAAAACCGGCCTTAAGACCCTCTTCTTTCGGCAGGCCTTCCAATAAACTTTGAGCATGGTACACCTGGAGTATTGCCATTTTTATCGCTATCTCCGACTTTTACTTTTGTACGCTATTTTATTTTTTTATTTCTTATTATTATTACAATTATTTGTTTAATCTCTCAAAGTGTATCAATATCCCTTGTTGTGAAGCACTTCGAGATTTGTCTTGGCAGATGAGAAGCGCTATATAAATTAAATGTATTTATTTATTTTACAATGGAGGTTTAGATCAATTACAAGCTGTTTCAAGCGGGTAAGCATGTTTTCACGCAAAGTGCAATCAACATTTCTAAATTAGTTTGGGGAAACTCAAGATAAATCTGCACATTCCCGTCACATGCTAAGGGAATTAGCAACAAATAAGATAGTTCTCTAAGTAATCAGTGTGTGCAAACTAACTTAACAAGCTAGTTTACCAAGAGGCCAGTTATACAGTAAAGCCATGCTGGTCTTAACACATCAGAGCAGAGAATGTTGAGTTGAGCAGTTGAGATTGGCCATAACTGGCAAGTACAACAAGTATATCTCGTAATAATTAATTAAATGTTATATTCTCTCAAGATATCAGGTGGTGTTGTGGTGCTGAAGATAATTACCCTTAGGTCTTTATGTTAAGATATTTATTTTTACTCCGTTCACTTTTGTCCAACTATGTGAGCAATGTGGAGACTGTTAACATTCTTCACATGAATACATGAAACAAACACAAATGTGCAACTTCTTTAACGCACTTGAAAAATAAGCGCCCACCTAGTGTTTGGAAAACATGGAATAAATCATTTTTCTTTTGAAGATATTTTCTTATCTTATATTTCATTAGGATGGACCTGATTTATATATAAAGGTGGAGATAAATCACTAATTGATTAAATCCACTCGTACCCCTTTTTCACTGAATTGAGTTCTATGACAATGTTTGGCAACATAGCGACTTCAATATGGGATTGTCTTATTTGAAGTTTCTCTTACAGTATATTACATGGTTAGCCTAGCCACCAAAGCCAGTCTGACAATCGATAACAAGATTGAGATCCAACAAACTAAATAATAGTTATATTATTTTTGTCGTGTTTGGAAGAATGGAATCCCTACAAACATTAGAGAAGGTAGCCACAATGATAGCATACGGGTTGCAACTCAAACTTTGAGGAATACAAAATAATAAGTCACACGTATGCTTGTTTAATGTTGTGTGACTTTTATGTATATATGTTTGTGGTTGAGTTTTTGCCACTTTGCAATCTTGCCGCCGACTTTCTACTCTCTCCATGGACTATAGTTGCTCCAACCCAGCCTCTGACTTATGGCTAGCTCTTGGTTCTTTGAGCGCAACTAGTTGGCGATTGGGCACCGCCTCCAAATTGGTCCTGGAACTGCCTCGGTGAAAAAGGGGTATCTGACGGACCATGAAGTACGGAAGCGTTAGCCATTGATAAAGATAGAATAAAGTCAAGATTAGAAAACAGTTTTCAATGCTAGCAGTGGAGCTCTAGGGAAGATTCAGGAGGGGGGGGGGGGGGGGGGGGGGGGGGGGGGGGGGGGGGGGTCCAGACTAAGATATTCTGGCAAATATTCTATGGATTGACCTGCAGTAGTGATCATCTGACTGTATCTTCCTCCAGTAGCACCATGAGATTGACATTTTTGGTTTTGATATACACATTGATTGCAATAAACTTTGGTAAAGATATTCATGTTCTCCCCACGATCATTTCGAATAACCATTGCGATTGCGAGGTTTCATAAAGCGCCATGATCATTAAGATTAAATTCTTCCTGTACTTTAGTTTATGACCAAACTCAAGCAAAAACATTCCCATAAGCATCAGCTGTATGTATGTATGTATGTTTGTATGTTAAACTAAGATGGTAAACAGTACCTGATAAACATGATTAGAATGTTAGCATGTTAGCATTTAGCTAAAAGCACCGCTAAATACAGGGTCAGAGAGATGCTAACAGTGCTAACCTCTCAATCTGATTGATTCGTCAGAATTAATTGATAACTGAATGACAGGCTTGGAGAATATATTCCAAATCTGTTATCTTGATATATTAAAAATGAAATTTGAATCACTGCTTGAAATTAAATCATGACTGATAAAGAATGGGCCTTAAAAACCTTTTGATCATGGTGATTCCCGCCTTGACAATCATTACAAATACATATTAATACACAGATCCATCAACTAAGTAGCTTACATAATCACATCATCTTATCTCTCCATGTTAGGAGTCAAATACAAAGTTGGCATCATCTCATGAACAGAAGAAATGAGGACGAAGAACTTTTAAACAGCAGTCGAAAGTTCATGAAGCTTGAAAATAATTTGTGTAAAAACGTCATTCAAATGACAATTTTTCTTTGTTTTATAGTTATATAGTGAACATTCAATTGCTGCATGAGAAAACATATCAAGAGTGTTCAATGAATCCCAAAGTGTTCATGATGAATCTTTGCAGAACTTGCACTTCAGACACACAGTACAACAGCACTCCCCAATAATCCCATTCTGAGCAGTTTTACTGTCTGAGTTCTTCCTCCTGCCCTATGTCCAGACTCTGAGTGTCTCTCAGCAGTACACAGACCAATAGATAAGGTTGAAGAAGATGTATGACCCAGGGAAAATCATCCTTGAGTATTTGTCAATGGCGTGCGTGTTCTGGATGATGTTAAGCTTCCGCAGGCTCTTCTTTTTCTTGGCGGTGGTGGACTCGCTGCTCACTGAGAGATGCACCACCATGTGTTCGGGTTTCTCGGGAACCTCGTGCAGCTCTTCCTGCTCCTCCTCCGGCACCATGGGCTCCTCAGTGTAGCCGGCCAGGCTGTTGGTGTCTGCCTCGCTGTAGGTACCGTCCAGCATGGTCATGGTCCGCGTCCCGGAGATCCCACAGGTGCAGGGGAGTGACTGGCAGGAAAAGAAAATACAGTTATCAAGGGATAACACCAACATTAATGGAGACTATCAGGCCACCTGAGCCTAAAGTGTTTAAATAAGAATTGAAATGTCCTCATGTGTCCTTACCTGTGGTATGTTATCTGTGATAATGATTTTTTTGTCGTGTTTTTTTATGGGCACTACTAGAGATTTAAAGGAATGAGTCCTGAAAACCGGAAATTAGTTAGCATTTAACCAGTTCGTTGGTCTCATAAATGTTTTTTTTATTCCTGAAAGAATTTCTGTGGTTAACACAAGCTCAAAACATGTTCACTACAACATAAAATACATCAGGTTATATACCACACTGGTGAATGTCCGTAGCTTCTATGTGACTTAAAAACAGTGGTTGCTAAATGAGACTACTAAACATCATCATGCCAAACATTAGCCACCTTTAGCTTAGCGGTGGTAAAGTGAAGTAATGTGACTCAAATTGTGTTTGTTTAAAGTTTGTTAGCTTTGTACTTCGGGCGATTGCATTAACGCTTCAAAAATCATAAAGTAGTGTTAATATGTGGAGATTATCCTGCTGAACAAAACATGGAAGTATCAGAAACTTGTGATTCCCACATATCCGCTTTTCTGCAATATTCCCAAATACAAAGTAAAATCCCATTGGTTGTTGTCGATAAAGCCCAAGCGACGCTCATCACTGCACCACTCTATGATAGTGATTGTTCATTTTTTTGTTGCTAAGGCTAGGGCTGCTCGATTATGGCAAAAATCATAATCACGATTATTTTGGTCAATAATTGATATCACGATTATAAATACGATTATTCATTGACTTTGAAAACATCCATTTATTGAACTTTAAAACAGATACAAATAATAATATGAACAGTATATTTTTAACTGTTGATAACCCTGAACGTATAATTCAACTGAAAAACCAATAGAAAAATAAATAAAATAAATGATACATTTATATTTAAATAAATAATATCAAAATAATAAATACCAATAAACAAGATCAACAAATATTTTGGAGCGCACTTCCACCAGCTACTAAACATATATAAATATGATGAATTAAAATAAATTAGATATGATCAATTTAAAATTAATTAGACTAAAATAAGTTAGACTCATCCTAATTTGAAAGGTGCAAATGTCATTCCGGCAAACATTTCAGGGCTTTGTGGACTTAATCCATGACAAAGTGGAGTTGAGACCAGGAGGCGGAGTCGCAGTCTTACACGCTTCTCTGCGCTCTCTCCTAGGCAGTCATCCATAGGAATCCCGAACCCAATAAAATACCCAATGTGTGTCTGCCCAAGGACAAGTTAAGGTAAAACCTAATAGAGGTGTCATACATAATAACCTAATAAAAGTCAATGTAACAACTACTACAGTGCAACAAAACAGGAAGATTAAATGTGGTCTCTTAAACATAAGATCTCTAGCATCTAAAGCAATATTGGTAAATGATTTAATATCAGATTATAATATTGATATATGCTCGTCTCACTGAAACTTGGTTGAGACATGAAGAATATGTCAGCATAAATGAGGCCACTCCACCCAGCCATATCAATACTCATATTGCCCGAGGCACAGGCCGAGGAGGTGGAGTTGCAGCAATCTTTGACTCAAGTTTACTTATCAATACTAAACCAAAATTAAATTATACCTCCTTTGAAAGCCTCGTTTTTAGTCTTACGCATCCGACCTGGAAAACTTTGCAGCCAATCTTATTTGTTTACAGTGTACCGTGCACCAGGTCCTTATTCAGAATTCTTATCTGAATTCTCTGAGTTTTTTATCAACTTTGGTTCTTAAAACAGATAAAGTAATATCGTAGGTGACTTTAATATTCATGTTGACGATGATAAAAATAGCCTTACTGTTGCATTTAACTCTATATTAGATTCTGTTGGTTTTTGTCAGAGTGTAAATAAACCAACCCACTGCTATAATCACACTCTCGACCTTGTTCTGACTTACGGAATTGAGCAACTATTAGTACAACCGCATAATCCTGCTTTATCTGACCATTTCTTAGTAACTTTTGAAGTACTGTTACTAGACTACAAAGCATTAGTCAAAAGCTCCTTCAGCAGAAACATAAATCTGTTAGTGCTATAGCCAAAGTCCTGCCAACCCAATGTCCTGCTCCGTTGGGGGTTCCGCTGAGGGTCCTGCCAACTCCGTGTCCTGCCAACTCCGTGTCCTGCCAACTCCGTGTCCTGCCAACTCCGTGTCCTGTCCTGTTGGGGGTCCCGCCGACACCTGTCCCGCCGGGGGTCCCGCCAACACCTGTTCTGTCAGAGGTCCAGCCAGCTCCGAATCCTGTTCAGTCTGATGTCCCGCTGCCACCAGATTCTAACCCGCCGGGGGTTCCGCCCACACCTTGTCCTGTTCTGACGGCGGTCCCGTCGACACCAGCCCTTGTTCCGTCTGGGGTCCAGTCGACACCAGCCCTTGCCCCGTCTGGGTCCCACTGACACCAGCCCATATTCTGTCCAGGGTCAGTCTGCACCTGTCTCGACGGCTCCGTTTCCTGTACGGCCGACACCGGTTTCTGTACCACCGGGGGTTCCGCCATCTCCAGCTCCCAGTGCTCCCGATCCCTGTGCTCCTGCTCCAGCGATCCAGCTGACCCCGGAGGGGCCCCATCACGGCCAACGCCGTCTCCCTGCCCGTCCTCCGGAGCTGTCCCGGCACTGCCTTCCTGCCCGTCCTCTGGAGCTGTCCCGTCGCCGCCTTCTTGCCCGTCCTTGTGCCCGGCCCCCCGAGTTCCCCAGCCACGGCCTTCGCCCTCGAGCCCGGCCCCCTGAGTTCCCCAGCCGCGGCCTTCGCCCTCGAGCCCGGCCCCCTGAGTTCCCCAGCCGCGGCCTTCACCCTCGAGTCCGGCCCCCTAATTTACCCCGACGAGGCCTTCACCCCTGTCTTCGGCCCCCTGAGTTTCCCCGCCACGGACTTCCCTGCTCTGTTGCTGTTCCCCTGGGCCGTCTGCACGAGTCCCCCTTCTTGGCCTCTACCTTGCCCCCGGGGCCGTCCGCCCGTGTCCCCCTTCTCTGCCTCTGCTTTGCACCCGGGCTGTCCGCCCGAGTTCCCCTTCTCAGCCTCTGCTTTGCCCCCGGGCCGTCCGCCTGAGTCCCCCTTCTCGGCTTCTGCTTTGGCTGTCCACCCTAACCCTATTTAGAGAGAATGGACGTCCATTCTCAGGAGACGTCTGACAGTGGTGCGGTTACCCAAAGTGACAGACCTAATTTTACCTCTATTTAGAGGCAATGGACTTCCACTCTCGGGAGAGGGACCTCCAGCATGTGTCCCTGAAATGGGGACTCAGAGGACAGGCTGCTTCACAGCACTATGTAACCCAGGAAAGAAACTTGAAACCTGTCAGTTTCATCCACATTTGACTCATGAAATGTACAGCAGAGTCACTGCTGTAAGCAGGGTCCCACGCACACACAGGCAGAGATCCAGGGGTCATGCACATGGCTTTCTTACCCAGCAATAAGTGTGTGAAAGCTGGGTAAAAGTTATGTGAATACAGGGAGGGAGAGACCAGTAGCAGCAGAAGCAGCAGGCTGTGACCCATACAGAGAGCTCCTTCCAGCACCTCGCTCTCCCACCCAGAGGACAGGCTGCTTCACAGCACTATGTAACCCAGGAAAGAAGCTTGAATCCTGGGTATGTCAGTGTTAAAAAGTGCATTAAACTGGTTTAATTACCCAGCAATAAGTGTGTGAAAGCTGGGTAAAAGTGATGTGAACAGAGGGAGAGAGCAGCATTTCACAGGCATTTCACAGGCACATAGGCAGAGATCCAGGGTGATGCACATGGGTCAGAAAAAGTCTAAGTTAACTTTTGGAAGAACCAGAGAAAAGGGTGAAAATGGATAAAATGACCCAAGACCCCCAAATGACGGACTAAGCAGATCCAGCATTGCTCCCTCACATGAGCAAACAGGCTATTTTACACTAACAGGAGACAGAGCGCGAAAACCACCTCTCTGTGGGCCCTCCAAGACCCCCAAATTATGGACTAAGCAGCTCCAGCATCGCTCCCTCACATGAGCAAACAGGCTATGGCAGACTTCCATGAAATACACCGGGAAAACCACCTCTCTGTGGCAGCTCCAAGACCCCCAAATGACGGACTAAGCAGCTCCAGCATTGCTCCCTCACATGAGCAAACAGGCTATTTAACACTAACAGGAGACAGAGCGCAAAAACCACCTCTATGTGGCCCCTCCAAGACCCCCAAATTACGGACTAAGCAGCTCCAGCATCGCTCCCTCACATGAGCAAACAGGCTATGGCAGACTTCCATGAAATACACCGGGAAAACCACCTCTCTGTGGCCGCTCCAAGACCCCCAAATGACGGGCTAAGCAGCTCCAGCATCTCTCCCTGACATGCGTACTTCCATAACCTCGCGCACCTTGGGTCCCCGGGCCCCCAAACTTAAGCACTCCCCCACGGACTAAACCCAGATGATCACACCCTCAAGAACCTCGTGCCCCTGGGAACCTTAAAGGGGGGGTGGAGTTTGCGGTGCTTTATCGTCCGCCCATCGGCATCCATATTCGTCCTTAATCACAGCACCACCCACCCTCCTGTGGAGGATGTTCTCATGGCCCTGGTAACACTTAAAGGTGGTGGATTTTGCGGTGCTTTATCGTCCGCCCATCGGCATCCATATTCGTCCTTATTCACAGCACCACCCACCCTCCTGTGGAGGATGTTCTCATCGCCCTGGTAACCCTTTAAATAGTCTGATACTACCACTGCACTTTACAAGCCAGAAATAATGTTTAAATAGTCGGGGGAAGTGTTTTTAAACGTTTGGAAGAGATTTTTAGCTTGTCATTTTGCAAGATATCATTTAACATTGAAGCTCTTCTGGAGATGGACAGAATATGCCAATTTACAGGAGAGCTTCAATGTTAAATCATATCTTGCAAAATGACAGGCTAAAACCCAGGAAATAAGTGTTTCAAAGGCGGGGAAAAGTTGTTTAAAATAGTCTGATACCTCCAGGGCGCATCACCACATTTTACAAGCCAGGGAAGGTGTCTGAATCCTGGGTAAACTATGTTTAAATAGTATGATACCTCCAGGGCGCATCACCGCATTTTACAAGCCAGGGAAGGTGTCTGAATCCTGGGTAAACTATGTTTAAATAGTATGATACCTCCAGGGCGCATCACCGCATTTTACAAGCCAGGGAAGGTGTCTGAATCCTGGGTAAACTTTGTGTAAATAGTCTGATACCTGGCACTGTATCAACCCCTGGGAACCTTAAACGTTATTAAAATGTTTTTTTATTTATTTAATTATCACATTATTTTTACAAAAACAGTATACACAATATGCATAATAAACATAATAATAACATGATTAGCGGGGGCCCGGGGGCCATATTAGCCGTCTAACTTGTACGGTGCACCGAGGGAAAAAGGCTGAGTCCACGGCCTCTACCCCCACATCAGGAGTATCAACCGGCCCTGAAGAAGAGGTATCGCTGCTATCCGCCCCTGAGTCCTCTTTGGAGGTATCTGACGGCGGTAGAACTCCTTCCGATGATGCTGCTGCTGCCGCCCTGAACATGGAGCGGATCTTCAATCTCTCCTTTATTCCAGGCGTATTTGCGTAGAACCGGTCTGCAGTGCTTACGTCGTGACACATAAACCTGGCGAGAATCAACCTGCTTTCTGGATCTTGGTGATGCTTGATATTGTCAGCCAGGGCAGTGTGCAGGATTGTGAAGGTGACGGCTGTTTCTAGCCCAGCATCAGCCCAAGCCCTCTTCAAGTGAGCGTTCAGGTTCCTGGAGGCATGCTTCCCCGTTGTGAAAAGGAAGAATTCATTCTGAGGACCGGACAAGCCCTCTTGTATCCCCATCCACCGCAAGACCCAGCTAAACTCCTTTACTGTAAGCACCAGCTGTGCTTTGCCAAATGTCTTGGCAGTCTTGTGATCCTGCACATGGATGATGTAGCCCTCAGCAGTGCCCCTTAAGTCCGCCTCCAAGACCTCAGTGTTGGTCATGTTTGCGTACACACCCGGACGGTGGCCATACAGTAGGCTCCAATGGAGGGTTAGATAGCCATATAGCAGGTACTGGGTGATTGAGGTCGGGTTGCAAGCCATCAGGTCAAGTAAATGGGATGCGCTTCTCAGCGGCCGCCATGGCGGCGAGAAGCTCTGCCTGGCTCGGCAGATGATCCAGCTTATTTCTCTTCACCTTAAACTGGTAGACAGTGACAGACTTTTTCAATTCTTTCATGTTGGCTTTCACCTCTCTGATGATGTGGGTCATATCAGACTGGGTGAGCCTGCACGCCCGGAGCTTTGACTCAGACAAGTACCTCAGGAAATGGTTCACATTCTTCAGGAACAACAGCAATGTTGTGACTACCCGGCCCGACTTTACAATATACTGGCTCCAGCCACGGACCCTCTCCGTGTCTTTTAGGAACAGCCAATCTGACAGCCGGTTAACACCATGGGCCATGAATACGAGGAAGTTCTTTATCCGGCTGACATTGGACAGACAACTTTCTTTCCGTTTTACTGTCGGTGCGACACCCTCACAATGATGTCTGTATGTCTGAATGTACGTCTCCATGCTTTGAGGCAACGTGATTTCACGCATGGTATTCCCCCGTCCCTTCCCAGTGGACCAGTGAGGAAAGGGCCAGTCCTCATTACAGGAGGCTGCTGGGGGCCGCATGACAGTCTTGACCGGGGTATTGAGAGGGGTCTGACTACGGGAGGCTGCTGGGGACCGCATGACAGTCTTGACCGGGGTCCTGAGAGGGGTCTGACTACGGGAGGCTGCTGGAGACCGCATGACAGTCTTGACCGGGGTCCTGAGAGGGGTCTGACTACCAGAGGCTGCTGGAGACCGCATGACAGTCTTGACCGGGGTCTTGAGAGGGGTCTGACTACCGGAGGCTGCTGTGTTTTTGCCGGAGGTACTTGAGATTGCCAGGCCCTTAAATCGTATACATTCTTCCTCTTCCTCAAGCACAGCAGCAGTGGCACACTGCTGCCTGGGTTTTAGCCCCTTTTTCAGCCTGGAGCGCAGGGTCTTCACCTCATCAATGAGGGCATCCTTCTGAGCCCTCAATGCCACATTTTCCAGCATCACCTGCCTGCAGTCCTCTTCGTCACACTCAGTATGTGGGGAGAAGGGTGGAGGGTGCACCGGGTATTCCTCCTCATTGTCTATATCCAATGATGTAGCCATTCCAATGATGGGATTAGTCTGTCTGAGGTCATGGAGCAATTGCAGGGCCACACTATGCTTCAGCCTTGCCAGGACCTGATGTGCTTCATCTCGGGATAACTCAGGGTGGCCATGAGTCACATGACGGTCCAGTTTATTCCCAGCATACGAACACCCTGTGATGGGACAGGGTTTGGTCCGAACATTTATTCTGCCACTAGCCATTTTAAGAATGATGCCTCTTTCCTCCAAGTTACGTACTGCATGTTTGTGCTTAAGGTGCTTGTTCAAAGCCAGATAGAAGAGTCTGCACACCGGGCATTTGGACGACATCCTTACTGAAACAAAGAATTGTATTTCAATTATTTCAAAGTCTTTTGTGTTTCTCCATTTATATGCGTTAGCGTTACCGGTGATTGCAACAATGGGTTTGATGCTTCAATGCCTGGTACACGGACCAATGGAGGACTTGGGTTACCACTTGGCTAAATGGTCCCACCTCCGCACCAACGCGGGGCTAGTGATGGCAACATTGGGTCCGATGCATCAATTCATGGTGCCCCGACCATGAGAGAGTTTGGGGTGCCCCGGAACCAGGCAGTACCCCAGCAGGAAACATGTTTTATGGTCAAAGGGTCAAGGGTCAAGAGTGATAGAACCGGGGTAAAGCAAAGAAAGGGTCCGAAAATAGTGACTTGTAACCCGGGTAGAGCGTATGTCATCTCTCGGTCCTATCCTCCAGACAACATGGTAACGTGGGGACAACAGTACCTCCGGGCGCTCCATCCCGCTCCGGCATTCGCCGCAGCGGGGGGAGGAGGCATTGAACCCCTCACACCTGCCCCCGGAGGAGGCAGGGGAGTCAGGTACCCGGAGGGCGCACGGTGGACGGCCAGGGCGAGGCCGCCACACCGCGCTGGAGTCAGAGTTCCGAGTGTTGGAGCCGGGTCCCGGTGAAACGCAGGACGGAGCACCTGGCAGTAGTGTTAATTTCGTCAGCTATTTTTTTATTTAGTTTTAGTCTTAGTCCTGTGTTAAATTTCCTTTTTAGTTTTAGTCATATTTAGTCACCTTCATCCTGTTTTTATTTAGTCAAGTTTTAGTCGACTAAAAGTCTGAGCATTTTAGTCTACTTTTTGTCAATGAAAACTGTTGAGTCTTTTTTAGTCATCAGATTATATAGAACATTTCAGTCAAACTAGTCTAGCCAAAACCAATAATTTGTCATTTTAGTCAAACGTATTTCACAATAAGATTATATCTTGTCCTTATGAAAAACACAGGTTGAATGATTAAGAAGCTTAGCAGAGAGTATCTGGTCAGGTTTGTGGTGTTTTTACCAGCTGTGTTATGGCCACATTGCTTCACTTCTGATAAAACAATGCCTTCGCTTTTTTTCTCTGCCTCATTGTAGCGAAAATGGGCCCAAATATCACATAGTTTCTTTCTCCCAAGCAGTGGTGGCTTTAGACCAGGGGTGGGGAACCTTTTTCCTCTCAAGGGCCATTTAAATGTTTCCAACATCCTCCGAGGGCCGTACAAATGATTGACCTCTGCTTAAAAATACTAAAATCACAGCCCATTCATTCGGCCTTTCTTTCATGCTGTGCAAAGAAAAAGCAACCTCTTAATCCAGATATTTTACCATGACTCATGCATGCACGTGCACGGTGTGGCATGACCACCAAAACAGAAATATATGGACACAAGATGTGTGCAAATGTATTTAGTTTCCTATCCATGTGAACATGTTTTAAGTGGGGACCTAACCTCCTCTAGGGGGGTGTTCTCCCCCGGGAAGACATTTTTTTTTAAATGTTGAAGTTAAAAGCATCAATCTGGTGCACTTTGAGAGCAACATTAAGAGATCTATGGATACATCTCTCAACACCCATATGAAACAGAACTGTAAGCAGATTTTCTTTTTCTTTATGGATATTTTACAAATCACTCTCCTTTCAAACTGTATTCTTGTTTATTAATAACAACTTTTGTTACTGTCATATAGTATTTTATACCCGTTTACTTTATTCTCTTGTTTTTGTATAACTATAATGATCATATAAAGATGTGCCTTTACCTCACTGGTTGTAGAAAAAACTTCTTATATTCGTTAGCATAGCTAGCTAACCAGATGCTAATAACAACAAAGTTATTGACTGTATGATCAGTATGTCGGATGAACAGATCGCCACTGGGCTTTCAACTAAAGACACAGCCACGCAGAAACTGCAGCATGTGTACGGCTCCTTATGGGTACTGCAATTTGTGGAAGTGGCGGAGCGGCGTTCTGGTGCTCTCCGTCAGAACCATGGTCAGAACTGCATCCCTGTCAGATGAGACATATACCACGTGATGACACGTTAGGCTCGTGATGTGTTCAAGGACCCTGACCTTGGCCAGGAAAAACAGGTACTCGCTTGTTTAATTTTTTTGCGGTCTAGATTTCTTTCTTTTTTTTCTTTTTTGCGTATGTTTATAAATTACCTCGAGGGCCGTAGCAAAGGTCTCGCGGGCCGTATACGGCCCGGAGGCCGGAGGTTCCCCACCCCTGCTTTAGACTTTTTTGTTGTCAGTCATTTTGACGGACAGGATCGTAACATTTCCGTCATAATCCATTATTATCCGTCGAGTGCACAATTTATCAATCACTCGCGCTGACGGGGGGGTATTTGGTTAACGCGAGTGCGACCACTGCTCCCAAGCCCTGTTGTTGCCATTTTATTTTCTGTTAAATAAGGTTAGTTAGACCATGAGTTAGACCCGAGTCTTTCTGACAGTTCATATTTTGCCGCTGCCCGGTGTAATTCAAATCTACCGCCGCGCGCATCACAGACACACAGCTGCTGCCCTGCCGCAGCACCGGAAATGGAACTGCTGGGAGAAAAACTGCCTATCAGAAATGTAACGTTATCTTTGATAATATTTCGTCTCCTCATTTTTCGTCAACGAAAGTAAAGAGAGATTTTGGCATAGTTTTTATTTAGTAAACTACATTTTCGTCTCGTCACTTTTCGTCAACGATATTACATGATGATTTCGTTACAGTTATTGTTTACTGCCGTCGGTGCCGTCTCGTCATCGTCTCGTTTTCGTCATGGAAAAAAAGGTCGTTGACGAACATATTTCGTCATAGTTTTGTTCAACGAAATTAACACTACCCGGCAGGAGCTTCCAGCAGACCCCCCCGCGCGGTTCCCTCGTCCCTCGGAAGAGGCGGAGAGTTGGGTGTTTTTCATCTGCTGGCGGACTGCCGGGGAGAACGCGCTGCTCGGGAGCCAGGCTCAGAGTGAGTGGCAGTGGGTGCCCGCGCACCTGCCTTTTACAGCGGGAGCACGAGCTGGTCTCGGGGAGGGAGAGAAGAGAGGAGCGGAGGCTGCGGAAACAGCCAGGGCCCTCCCCTCAAACACACCCCTCAATTTTGACAAGACAAACAGCAAGAAGAGTCCCCTTTCGACTCCCCTTGCATTCCTCCAGAGACCAGTTTGGACTTAAAGTTAAGAACCAGGCTGGGGGGGTCTCCAGGCATCAGATAACCAGAGTAAAGGGGTGAAAATGGAGAAATTGTATCCCAAAATAGTGTCTCTTAAGGCGGATAGAGTCCCCTGACAACTCTCCTTACCTTCCTCCAGAGTCAGAAAAACTCTAAGTTACCTTTTGGAAGAACCAGAGAAAAGGGTGAAAATGGATAAAATGTATCCCAAAATAGTGTCTCTTAAGGCGGATAGAGTCCCCTGACAACTCTCCTTACCTTCCTCCAGAGTCAGAAAAACTCTAAGTTATCTTTTGGGAGAACCAGAGGAAAGGGGTGAAAATGGAGAAATTGTATCCCAAAATAGTGTCTCATAATTCCCTGACAACTCCCCTTGAATTCCTCCAGAGACCAGTTCAAAAACTTAAAGTTTGGTAAGAACCATGATTGGGGGTCCTCCAGGCAACAATTGTATCCGATCCAAAGTGCTCATGTAGCGGATGCATTCCTCCATGATTTCTCCATCATGTGATATAGCCCGTTTTTTTCTAAGTGCTCTCAAAAACCGGGTTTCCGATTTCGTGCAGATGGTAGCTTGGAAAAGATGAATGAATTTTTTCGACGGAGGAAGGGAGGTCTCGATTCCCCTCTCCGTTGTAAAATGCAACGTGGGGGTGCAAATGTCTCCGGGGCTTCCGCCGGAAGTGCCGAAGACTTGAGCTTTTTGTAGCCCCTCCTCCGTTGGCACTTAGCCGTTTTTTCGAGAATTTCGAAAATCATGCATACTTCCATAACCTCGCACACCGTGAGACCCCGGACCCCCGGACTTAAGCACTCCCCCACGGACTAAACACAGATGTTCACACCCTCCAGAACCTCATGCCCCTGGTGACATTTAAAGGTGGTGGATTTTGCGGTGCTTTACTGTCCGCCCACCAGCATCCATATTCGGCCTTATTCACAGCAGCACCACCCACCCTCCTGTGGAGGATGTTCTCATGGCCCTGGTAACACTTAAAGGAGGTGGATTTTGTGGTGCTTTATCGTCCGCACACCAGCATCAATATTCGGCCTTATTCACAGCAGCACCACCCACCCTCCTGTGGAGGATGTTCTCATGGCCCTGGTAACACTTAAAGGTAATGGCTTTTGTGGTGCTTTACTGTCCGCACACCAGCATCAATATTCGGCCTTATTCACAGCACCACCTGCCCTGCTGGAGGTTCACACTTTAACTTTTTTTTTTTACCCTCCTCTGCCTTACACATCCTCCCACACTTGAGCACTCTTCACTCGGACTAAACCCCTCCATGCACACCCAGACTGCACCCAGAGAACAGGCTGCTTCACAGCACTTTGCAAGCCAGGAAAAGTGATTGAATCCTGGGTATACATGTTTAATTGTTTAAGTGTTTTTAAATGTGTGAAAACAGTGTTTTGTCACTTTCAAAACTCTCCCTTCATTGCCCGGAGAAATTGGGTCGATGTTGTATTCAATCTGACCGTTAATATTCCAGTGAGACGAAGTACGTACAATGACCGGAGTGATCCCATGTTAATTTTGTCCCAATACCGGAGCATTCCCTAACCCTATCTATTTGTTGGGGACTAATTTCAGTGGTGGGTTAATCCATATTTATTGTTCTAATAATGTTTGCAGAACAGTGTATGTGATGAGTGTATGAAACAACATAATGTGTTCATTGTAGGAAACATTCATTGAGTTTTTGGAAATCTCAGAATCATTACCAATGAAAAGTTAATGTTGCTGCTCACGAATAATTCACAAGGCCTGACATCAATCTTGGGAGTTACTTGATCAAGTTAAAAGAGCAATAAGCAGAGACAAGCCGTGTCAGGAGAGTTTAGTGTGCAGTCAGTGTAATGAGTCCATTCATTCCCTGAGAGTAACTCAGGGAAACTGCAAGCAGTTTGCTTTTCAAACTGGAACAAGAAAGCAGCGGAGAAGTAACGGGGCAGAAACCCTCCTTTTTACGCAGCGGTCCAGACATAGACATCAAACGACAAAACATATTCAGTGTGCAGTTCCTTTGGCATTAGGGCAGGGATATCTAGATACTTTCCAAGGTTTGACATAATGAGTTGTGCTACTTTTAAAGCAAGCAACGTTGTTTTCAAATCTGTAATCAAAGAGGTCCGCAAAAACGCTATCGACCAATCAGAATGATTTGACTTGTCCACTTTATAAATATATTTACATTTCTTCCGTTACGAAACAAACTTACAAAGCATAAGATGGAAACATTTAAGATTAACTTCGACCTCCAGGGGGGTCTTACTATGGAGGAGTGGATTGAGGAGTGCCTATCTCCAGAAAAAAAATTACCTAAACGACGACATGCAGAGCTACGTGAAGAGCAGGTAGACGAACTGGAAAAGTACCACCATTCAAAAGCTTTCTGATGCGGGTCTTGAAACAAAGCAGAGAAATGATGACCGTTAGTGGCCACAGGTGCGAAAGCTCTCTCCAGAGCTACTGAAAGCCAAATCTCGGGGACCGGAGAAAGTGGAGCAATATTCTCGCCACGCCAAGAAACAGCCTAGAACAACCTAAACCTATAAAAGTAACCACGTAAGCCATTCTATTGATGCTGGACAGTTTTTCAGTGGGTGCAACATACAAATGAATGTAAATAAATAGCCAAATAATGGATCAAGGCTCTCTGTCTAATATGTTTGCTAGCTGTTAGTGTTGTTGCATAGCAACCACCTCGCACTATGTTTCGTGCAGAAGGCAATGGAGGGACTATTTTATTTTTAACATCATTATTTACTAATAAAAACTATTTAAATTAGAGTGTGTATTTTTCTTTCATATTGCCACACTTGGTAACCGTTTTATAAAAGCAATAGCTCACTTCAGGCATATACCACGGCCTGTCGGGGCTCTCAGGTTAAGTATACGACAGTGCCATAGCTAAATGTTTTAGGTCTAAAGGTGTGTTTTGCTCTGCTCACCGGTCCCTCACAGCGGGCAGAGCTGCAGGTGCTGATCTCTCTCTCTCGCGCGCGTCCGGTTATACTTCACTCGCGTTTATGTCCAAATCCATCAGAAAACCAAGTTATGTTTTAAGCATGAAAGCTGTAGGCCTATAGCTGTCTTCTGTTCAAACTGTGATCACCAGTTCAAGACATTTGACAAATTCGACTTGGTTTCTATTAGGGCTGTACCGCTGTACCAGAATATCCGAATATTCGTTCGTTGGAGTACTATTCGGGTTTCAATTTCGTTATTCGGATATTCTTTTTTTTAAATGTATTTATTTTTTATTTATTGAAATCTCCAATATCAACGTAAGAGCTTGTGCCTCTTCGGGGGGTGCTAACACTTAACCATAAATGCTATCGTTTACTTTCTCCGTCTTTTTATGTAGATATTACTTTTTCTCCATTAATCTCCGTCACGTTGTTTCCATAGCAACAACAACTTCCTGTCAACTGCGCTAACTCTCCTTCAAAATAAAAGCATGTCCATACAAAATAGAAAGCCAAGCCAAATTACACTTAAGACATATACAACTGCAACAAAAGTAACAAACACAATGGAATATCCTTTTTAATTTCAAAGAACACAAATTGGGTTGTATACATTAACAAATAACTATAAAACAACAATACTCTAGAATAACCAAAATACACGTGTCGAAGCGGTTCGCTGCTGATTACTACGTGGCCATAATCTTGCAGCCCTACAAATGAACTGAGATTTCCACACACATATTTTAAGCTATACTACTACGCCGGACCAATACAAAGCAGGGTTTTAAGGATAGGATAATGTCACTACTCACGTAGTTGTTTTTAACTGTTCTTTGCTAAGTGTGCAGAGAAATGTTGATTTAAAATGTCAATTTGAAGGTTGGATACATTTTGTGTGCATATATTAATATTTAAGATGTAAATTAATCCCAGTTTAATGTTACTATTAAAAATACTTTCTATTTTTATTGTCTCATTTGGCGGCATCAATGTATGCATTTGATACGGCTACAGGAGGAGTAGCTCTAGGATTGGGTCTCATAAATAGCTCTTAAGGTCAAAATAATGAGGTCCTCGATTTCATGCTAGGCGCTGGAAGATGCCGCTTCCGATGGCATGCACTCGGTTCTCATTGGAATCAATTGAAAAAATATTACATTTCTGGCTAGCTGATTTAAACCTTTCTATTGAACATATTTTAGGCATGATATGTTTTTATGATGACTTGATCAACTTTCTTAAAGCATGTTGTTCGCATACAAACTCTCATTGTTCTTTCTCTTTCTTTCTCACTTATTCTTTTTGTACCTAGACAGCCTGACAGATGCTCTCTGACGTGGAAATGACTAAGTCACAAGAGTGCATTTAGAGCGGGGAACCTCTGAACAGCGACAGAGACTTGTCTGGCTCCTGAATAGAGAGGGATGCCTCTTTTATTTAAATACTTAATGGCATTCTGAAGTCTTTCTCAAACAGCGTAGAGCGGAAACCAACCTGAGATCGTGCTCTCATTCTCATCTTGCGCTCTCTCCGGTCCTGGACGGTGGACAGGTAGTTGACGACGGCGTATTCCAACACAGACAGGAAGACAAAGACGAAGCTGACCCACAGGTAGATGTCCACCGCCTTGATGTAGGACACCCGGGGCATGGACGCATTCACTCCAGTGATGATGGTGGACATGGTCAGCACCGTGGTGATGCCTGGACACAAAGACAAAAAGTCCTCATTAACTGCAGGTTGAGATTTCAGAGTGTAGTACAGTATAATCATGGTGCTGACTCGATGTGGGGCAGCTCAACTATAGGGTTCAAAGCAATAACAACACAACACAATATAATGCAATGTGTTCCAACAGCCCTGTAATGAATACAAACCTGCAGGGATGTTAAGATTCACCGATTCGCATCGGTGCACCGGCATAAACGTTCAAGATGCGAGTGCACCGGTTGAAAGAGTGCACATCGGCTACAGTTTGGGTTGAACTCGCGATGCATCGATTGTAGTGTCTTTGCATCGGTAAAAAACCGATTCATTCATATAATATCCTCTCATCCTGTCAACCCTCAGCAGAGACGATCTTTGATCTTTGCTTCGCACTACGGAGGCCGAGTCTCAGTGATCAACACACATGGAAGTCGAGGAGAAAGAGAAACACAGTGCACCGAAAAATACCTACAAATCAAACGTTTGGCAACACTTGGATTGCAGAGTATGAATGTCCTCTTATTATTTTCAGACGATATGTGTGTAAAGTTTGTGAAGGCAGGAGGAAAAAGCTTCCGCGATCACCGTCTCCTCTGTTCCTCCAAACCCGCCCCCCCTGAAAATAATGAGTGACAGGCTGATTAACCTAATAGAAACTTTATTATACACTTAATCACTGATTGAGATATAATGAAGCTAACTTAATCTCATACATTCATGGGATTTATGTAACAGTAAGACAGAGAATGTAAGTGTGCACCCACATGCACTATTTTAGTTTGATATGCTGTTGTAAATACTCCTGTTGTCTGCTGTGTTCAGACTCAAGTCCTGTGTGTGATGACACATTCAGGACATTCAGTGTCCTTTCTTTAACAGAAGACCGTTGCTAGAAGCTGCAGCTAGACTGCAGAAGCATTAGTTTTTTGTTTTGAGGATGGAAGAATTTCACACACAGATACTGTATCGGGATGCTAGAGCTATTCAATTGATTTATTTTGGTTTATAAATTAATGTCAAGACATTTATGTTATTGATTTCTGAAGCACTTTCTAAATAATAAAAAGAGAGTTCATATGTATTTACTGCATGTATTCATTGATGAAAAATAAGCCATGTGCAGTAATATAGAACATTGAGGATGCAACGCATTGGTATGAATCGTGATGCATCGGGATATCGAATTGAATCGGTGACAGGATAATCGTAATCGGATCGAATTGTGAGACCAGTGAAGATGCACAGCCCTAGTCTCGGCACCGTCACATAAATGGAGAAGGAAAATAACTCTGGTTATTTTAAACCCTAGATTTAAAATAAGGGCTTTAAGAGTGATCATACTGGTTTATTTAGCTAAGATCTGCTGATTTATAGACTTGTCTTTCCCAATGTAAGTCAATGGGAAAAGGTACAATGGCACAATGAGGCCACAGACTGACAGGAAGCTGTAATACCACCGTTTGACCACTACAAACATTCGTTTTGCGGTCCAATGCACTTCCTGGGGGCTTGGTTCTGATTAGAAGACTCAATTAAGAATCACTAAAATATGCAGACCTGAGGACAGTTGACAGAAGAGATAGTGGCATACAATATGACTGCTTATATGTATTTGTTTGTATTAGTTATCTTCTGTTTTCCTTGGTCAAGTCAAAATCAAGGAAGCTGGAGACGAACACATCGTCTCCAGCTTCCTTTATTTTTGGTACTCCGCTCATTGAATTTTCATCTCTAGAAAGTATCATCTTGTCTGCCCTATCACTTTCCTTCTCTGCTTCCCAACTTTGGTCCATGCCTTCATTACATCCAGAATCCACTTCTGCAGCAGCATCCACACTCCGAAATAAACTCCAGAACATCCAGAACGCTGCTGTCCGTTTGCTGTCCCACGCCGTTTACTGTGATCATCTCTCTCCACCAGAACCTTCACTGGCTCCCTGCGCCTCAATGGATCCATTTATAGTCCTTCGACTGTTGTTGTGTGTGTTGTCATCTTTGGTCATTTTAACTTAACAATGTAAAAGATTGCTACCACATTGCTCCTTAAGGTGACGGCTAAGCACACAGGTAGCTGCTAACAGTGCTAAAGATGCTAACGGTGCTAACACCCCTACGCTGAAAAAACTGAACCGTTGACTTTAATTAAATTTCACATAACTGTATTATAGCCTATATAATACTACTAATAATAATAATAATAATAGTGAGATTGTAGAGTACTAAATGTATTCAATATTTAGTTATATTGTTTATCATTTAGCTAATCATAGGGATATGTGTATTTTTCTATTGTGAATTTGTATATAGTTGCTGCTACTATCAATTATAATGTTTCATTTTACATTGTATTCTTACTATATATAGTTGTCACTAATGTACATTTATTTTGTAATTATATTTGTATCTTAAACATTTTTAACTTGTGTAATGCTTGACACTGCTGCTGGAGAAAAAATAATGTCCCAATATTGGATAAATAAAGTATATTTATCAGATGTTACTCAAACATTAGGACATTTTAGGGGACTATTTCAGCAGTGGATTAATACACATTTGGCGCTCTACTGAGTATTTGTGGCAGAAGAACGTGTGTATTTGAGATTGGATAGGATTATATATTACCAATAGAAAAGAGAAAAACAAACTGCATTGAAGTTATAAATCAGGTATACAAATATCACAACCTTCGTACAGCCAAGTGTATGAGCCATGAGAGGACCTTGGGGGGGGGGGTGGGGGGGTTTGTTCCAAATGTGTGGAGCCATGTCACAGCCAGCTTTCATCATCCCACAGTCCCATCTGACCGGGGGCACCCAAATCTCTTCAAAGGACATTTGACACAAGTTTTTAAAAGCACATTTCTTACCCAGGGAGACTCTGGCCGGCACGGCGCGGCGGTCGATCCAGAAGGACACCCATGAGAGCATCACCATGAGCGTGGCGGGGAAATATGTCTGCAGCAGGAAGAAGAAGATGTAGCGGCGCAGCGTGAAGTTGATGTACAGACGATTGTACCAGCCTGAAACACAAAAAGTTCAAGATCAAGCAAAGATTCCAAAATGAACAAACTGGTAACACAAGACAGGGTCAATGTGCTTATTAAAACACTGTAGAGGCTTCTCAATTCTTAAATTTCCCCTCCTCGACTCCTCTCCTCGAGACTTAGTCCCGCCCACAGGAGATGCGAGCGGAGGAGCCGAGGAGGGGAGCCGAGGAGAAAGGAGGGGAAGCAGCAGGCGGTTAGAGAAATGAGAACTCCTCTCCTCTGAGCGGTCATTTTAAAGAGACGTCCATTAATGATGACAGGAGGCACAGCAGCCCTCTGTCTGATGGACAGATGTGTTCATGACGACTTATATATTTACTTTGATTCATTCACAGTGCGGTATAATGAGACAATAACAGGCTACAGATGCGGGGACACACACACACAAATATATTTATATAAATATATACAATTTAAAGTATGAGAGCACTCTCATAATAACGTAACACAATCAGAGACTGGATATATCCCCCCCCCCCCTCTCTATGGTCGCTGAAGTGGGGAATTGAAATGACGGGCCAAAAGTTGTATTTACAAGTATTAACAGTAAGCATATAACACCAAACCCACTGAGACCTGTCTGTCCGCCGCATCTACGCACTGTACCACACACACATCTACGCACTGTACAACACACACACCTTCACACTGTACCACACACACCTACACACTGTACCACACACACCTACACACACTGTACCACACACACCTACAGCTCCTAAAGCATAATCAGGCTACAGCCGTTGTGTATTTTATTATGTGAAGCACTAATGGTTTTAGAAAAATATCGACTCTGTTTGTATATATCTACTACTAAATTATTTATTGAATTATTGTTTTTATGTGTTATATTTGATGAAAAAATATTAAGAGTACATACTTTCATAGGGGGAAAGTAGAAGGTCAATGATAGAAATATAGAATATAAAAAATTGACTATAAGAAGATACTATAAGTGATCTCTACAATAAAACAGTTTAGTGCCGGATGTACAAAGATATTAATAGGAGGATGTGCAAAACAGAAAAACGAATTAACCTTTATTTAAAGATTAAATAATACTTTAGGTTAAGGTCTTCTTTTAAATAAGAAAAACACTTTGGGGGTATCTATCTACAGATAAATATTAAGCCTGACAAAGTACTTAATTAACGTCTAATGTTTTGTTTTCCTGCAATGTTAACTATGTTGAAGTACTTATTTTAACTGATATTATACACATTAATTATACTCTGATGTATGTAGATAGAATAAGAAATGTGCAGAATATGACAGTTTAATGGTGGAGGTACACACATATTGATAGATGTCTTGTAATGCACTGTTGAGGAACCTGCGACCCAAGTTTTTCATTCATTGCATAACTACACTGTAGTTGTGTATATATGTCAATGAACATTGACATATTTTGGATAGTCTGGCGTGGTTTCATTCCATTTCAAACAGCTGTTTGACGCTCGGCGTAACCTTGGCGCACTGCCACTCCAACATCCAATCCCAGAGCTTGAAGATTAATCACGGGGACAGTAGTCCTAAACTATAGCTGGGGATTATGGGTAGTGTAGTGTCTTGGGCCATCCTAAACTCAGAAATGTTTTACGGATTTCATATCGCATTAACACCATATCCCTACATGCATTGCGGCTAAAACATCCAATCAGCGAGCTTAAACCATAGCTGAGGATCTTGGGTAATCAGTTCAGTGGCTGTATATCGCAATGATGCTCGAAATGTCCCTTATAGGCCTACGTCTGTTTCCGGTTATTTTTATTTTGAAATTCAGTTCCTGACGGACGCCAAAAAAGCCCGAGATTATGGAATTAAACAAATAAATAAAAACAAGGATAATTGTGTGTTATTGGTGAGTAAATAACAGTGTGTTATTTAGAAGAGAATAACAAATTAGAAGGAAAAAAAGATTTTAAAAATACAGATTTATTTTCCTCACAGACGACAAAAAAGTCCGACATGATACGATTTAAAAATAAAAACAGTAATCGTGGCTTGATATTGAGTAAGAACATGTGTTTATGAAGCCCACAGCTTCCGGTCTTCCAAGACACGAACGGACAAAAAGACGTGCTGCAGGCACGAAACATACTACCAATAGAAATACATTGCTTTTAAAATCGTTCTGTGTGACACGAAAAAAAGGGGAAAATCGTGTTGGTGAACACGAATCAATAGATTAAATGTCGTGACTATAACACGAAATGCCATGAGACTGGGTTGATTATACACACTGCTCTGCTTTCTGCACGGACCTCACAGCTGTTCTCAGTGTAAACATCGCGTTGCGATGAAAGCAGTTACTAAAATAATATCCAGGAGATGCATGCAGAGCTGTCATTGGCTGAGATAAGTCCGGCCGTGTGTCACGCCTCCACCGTTCCCGGAAATGCATCCGCGGAGGAGCCGTGGAGGAACCATCAGTGTATCCTCGGTTATAGCTCCTCCAGAGAGCCTCCTCGACGCTCGATGCTCGGTCCTCGAAGTGCATTTAGAGAAATGAGATGTCCTTCAAAATGGCGCGCTGAAATTCATTTCCGGGTCACTACCTGAGGACCGAGGAGTTGAAGGTTGCGGTCGAATAATAAAAAAAATCAGCTCTTAACGTCTAACCCTTTCGTCTATTCCTTGATCTCTGAGTGAAACGTCACGGGGTTAAGGGATAGTGGATAGGAGAATTCAAAAGGACTTAGGAGAAGAGACTGCGGTACTTTAGAGAATCCGACTGCACTTTCACTATCCGACGTGTTTATGATGCGCCAGCGGACTAGGGGTGCAACAACTAATCGACTTAATCGATTAAAATCGATGACCAAATTAGTTGCCAACTAATTCAGTCGTCGATTCGTTGGTGACGTCATCACGTGTGTTTTACGCGCCGTTAAGCTCCAACGTTATCGGTCTTTTTATCGGTACTGGAGACATTTAAAAAATATATGTCATATGTGTTATTGCTACATAAACATTATATCGCAGTCTTAGTGTCGCCAACTCGTTTCTAACATGCAAAAAGACAAAAAAATGCGTCTGTGTATTTACGATCTTTCCAATCGAGACGAGATCTCTCTCTCCCGAGGGGGCGGGGCAGTTTACACACACTCGGCTGCTACATGCATGCAACACACGGCGGGGATGGCGGAGAGAAGCGCTCCGAGGTGTGGTTAAATGTTACCCGTCTCGATGTGGAGAATGCACGTTACCAAGAGTGCAATAAGAGTTTAGCATGTAAGGGCGGGAACACGAGCAATTTGTCTAAACATTTAGCAAAGGTGCACCACATTCAGACGGAGGAATGCACCGGGTTCGACTGTCTTTCTAGTAGCTCTGTAGCCCCATCCACGAGTAACGTTTCCACGTCAGGTGTTATGTATGCTAGCAGCAACACACGGAGTTAACTACATTATACAAACATGGGTTAATGATTAGAGGAAACTGAGTTACTCTTTATTTTGTTAAAGTTTCAGATATTCTGTTTACAATTATGTTATCACATTATACGATTTGTTAAAACATTGTTGCTTCTTTTGAAATATTATGTATTTAATTTAAATAAAAAGCTATGTTAATTTTGTTCACAATTTGTTTAGTTAATTTAATAATATATGTATTTTTGAATCAAGTATTCATCTTTATTGTCTTCATTGTTAGTTTCCACATGCCTAAAACAACCTCAAGCTAAATCTAAAAGTTGATGGCTAAACAAGAGGGTTTGAGAAATTGTGCAAGGCATACAGTAATAGTCTGAATAGTCCATGAATCGTTTCATTAATCGATTATCAAATTAGTCGTTTGTTGCAGCCCTACAGCGGACGTCATTTTGTGCGTCTGCTGCTGTGGGGAAACTATGGAAACTACAGTTTTCTATACAGCGGACTACAACATGGATGTTTAATAAGAAGGAGGGACTACTGTAAACTCATCTAGAGACTCTGCACCGTGCTCTGATGCTGTTGCTTTATGCTTTATGAACGTGGACAACAGAGAAACATATTCTTCATGACCAAAGTTGGAATTGAAATAAAAAAGGAAAGTGAAACTTATGCTCGTCGTCACCCTCTCCCTCCGGTCCACATTAATACAAATGATCCCAATACGTATGATTGTATGAAAAGATCTTAAAATCAATACAAATGTATTTATTATAAACGTTAGTCCTTAACATCTATCACTGTGTATATCACCATTCAAACATCTTTTAAAAGTTGAACAAACCCCACACAGCTCAGTAAAGACTGTGAGATGTAGACTTTATTTGATCATTTCAGTAAAAACTAACGTTCATATTTCTCTTTTTGATTATAATACTGATGAACGTTCAGAACAAAGCACTTTGGCAACTTACCACATACGTTTTAAAAAGCTTAATAAGCACCGTAACTTTCATGATATAATTTCTCCGTCATAATCGGTTGTTTCCGTGAACGGCCGACTGTTGAGTGACGGCAAATGCTGCGGCTGCAATGCATTGTGGGGCAGCATTTTCTCCTCTCCTTTCGGTAAGGGAGGTCCAGTGGTTCCTAAGCTAAAGGAGGTTATAAAGGAAGTTTGAAACCTCCTTTCCTATCATCTAGAGCAGACGTGTCAAACTCAAGGCCCGCGGGCCAAATGTGGCCCGCCACGTCATTTTATGTGGCCCGCGAGAGCTTAAAAGGTCTGATTGTCTACAAATAAATAAGTCAAATGCGTGCAGTGACCAAAAACTACATTTCCTACAATACATGCCGATTATGTTACCCGCGAAGTGACGGCATCCCGCCACTAGACTGCAGTGTTTCCACATCGATGCGATTTTCCCAACAAGTGGAATTGAGAAATACAAATAATGATGAAAGGGAAGGTGAATACATGTTTGTGCTTCAAGGAGAAAAACCGGTATGTCTTTTGTGTTATGAGGCGGTGGCAGTTGTCAAAGAGTACAATCTACGTCGGCATTTTGAGACCAAACACGGAGCTAAGTATGCCAAAATTAGCCATCAAGAAAAACAACAAATTGCCCAAGAATTAAAAGGCAAACTGCAATCGCAGCAGAATGTGTTCGCGAAAGCCACAACCAAAAACAATGCGGCAGTGAAAGCTAGCTTTGTTGTGGCTGAAGAAATCGCACACGCTTCAAAGTCTTTTTCAGAGGGAACGTTTTTGAAGCAGTGCATGCTGAAGGTCTGTGAGCAGGTGTGTCCCGACCAGATACAGACTTTTAAAAATGTCAGTTTATCAAGAAACACTATCGCGGACCGAGTTAAGGAACTAGCAGGAAACATGGCAACACAGCTGGCCGAAGAGACACACAGCTACATACTGTAGCTTTTTCATTAGCTGTTGATGAAAGCACAGACAACACGGATACAGCGCAGCTATCTATTTTTATTAGAGGCGTGAAGTCGGACCTCTCTGTCACTGAGGAGCTGTTGGATGTGGCTGCCATGCAGAGGCGCGGGAAGGTATTTTGAGTGGGGGTGCTGAGGTGCTGGACTCCAGTGAACACTATTACGGGCACTATAGAGCACGCACAAAAGCACTCCCCACACGCAAACACACAGTACACCCGCGACTGTTACAATGAAGGCTCGATAATCAGCTCACTGCATATAGGCAGGGGTAAAGTGCTATTTTTTACGAGTGGGGAGCGGACCTCACCTTTTCTAGGGGGGTCCGGGGGGATGCTCCCCCGGGAAGATTTTTTTTAAATATTGAAGTTGAAAGCATCAATCTGGTGCACTTTGAGAGCAACATTAAGAGATCTATGGATACATCTCTCAACACCCAGATGAAACACACTGTAAGCAGATGTTCTTTTTCTTTATGGATATTTTACAAAATCACTCTCCTTTCAAACTGTATTCTTGTTTTACTGCCATATAGTATTTCATAACTGTTTTTTCCTTTATTCTCTTATTTTTTGTATAACTATAATGATCATATGAAGGTGTGCCGCGGAAATAATCTTTGAATAATTTGTGACCAAACCGTTTGAGACCCACTGAGATAACTTAGACTAAAGTGAACTATCTAAACACTCAGAGAGTCCTTTAGCTCACCTGAGCCTCTCAGTCTGAGAGGAGAGCTCTCCTCCAGCTTGTTTGTGGA